>NW_013667020.1:2404-13188 GCF_000517525.1 Limulus polyphemus | reverse complement strand
ATGTGAATATGACTGAAAAATTTCATTTTTTTTCTGAAAAGGTGGTGTCTATTTACTTGTGACCACGCTGTGTAGAAAGCATTTGGAGGGGGGTGGGGGTGGGAAAGGCGTCCTCACCCGTAGCCTATGGGCAAAACGCCACTGACAGAGAATTTTCTCTCAGCAAATAATTATAAAACTCCGTCAACCATTTCTCTAATTTCATCCCCTTAAGCCTTTTCTTTAGACGCGTTTACCTTACCTCTTACTCTTGGTTAAATCTTCATCGTCAACCTTATCTGCGCGAAAGTATTTTCCTTCCCATAATTATTTCCCTGGATTATTATTTTATTGAACTAGGCTATTATTACATTATTTTGCGAATTTATGTTTATTATTTCTCTGTGTTTATATTTCTAAATCCAGTTTTAGTTCTTCTAATTACTTCTTTCCATATTCTTTCTAATTTTAATAATATTTACGTAATAAGTTCAACAATGTTTTTATCAGTGTTTCACGTTGAAAGTATGAAATTAGAATATTTTTATTATCTTACCTTTTAACGACTATTTCTGAGCCTAATTCAACTGTAACACGGTCCTTACTGCCTGACGAAGGGCGTTTGCTCGAAACGTCGCAGAAAATAAACTCAAAAAGTTTTCATTTATACGTATCAATTTATTCCTTATTATCTTTCATCAAAGCCTTTCACACAAGTTAATCAACTGACAGGCAATCCCGTGTAAACACATTCTGATTTTTGTAAGAAATCAGTTTCTTGAGTCCTTTAATTCTCCCCATGTTCACACTCGCATTATCTCGAGCTATCCCAACAGTTTTCCCAGTTTTCCTTTCTTCAAGAAAAAAGTATTTGACCATCTTAAAAATTTCCATTACCAGTAGAATCGCCATTGCAAACAAGCATCTCCAGCATTCCAAGTTTAATTTCTTCTGTTAAAGAGTTAAAAATAACTAATGAAGGATACAGTCTGTCTTAATACATATCATTGCTTCCATCAAAGCATAATGAAACGGATTTTGTTCTAATAAGCTTGATATTTACATCAATACACCGTGTGCAGTTGTTAATTATAGCTGTGGTCTTGCGATATTCACATTCATATTACTTAGCAATACTCGAATCACTGTGCATCCTTCTAAACACTGGGCCTGCATGGTTTGTAGCTGCTACAGGCAGGTTGTGCTCAATTAGAAACCTGGTAAAAAAAGCGTTTCGATTGTCTTCCGGACAAGATCATTTGTGAAAGTTTTGAAATTTAATAGGGTCTCAAACTTATCCTCGACAATAGTCGCTCTCTGTTTGTGTCCTGTATCTTCAACGTTTGATTTACAGTCTCACCATTGTGCCTAACTGAAATATCTGTACAATAAAGTGAACAAAATACATAGTCGTTTCCTTTTCTAAAATGTTTAAGAACTGAATATTGTGCTGTACAACTTTTCTTATATGAGCAACTGCGTCTTATTTTTGATGAAATGTTTTGATCGTCGTTTTTGGTCAAAGAAAGTTGTTATTGTTTTTTAACTGCGAACTAATGAGAAAATATTATAACAAAAAAATAGTTATTGTTTCAATATTTTACATTTAGTTTCTAACTCATGTTGGATTCAATAGCTACTGCTCTGTAAGTGAATGTGACGAGCTGTTTCAGTTATTGATTGTATCATAAAGCGATGGATTATAATTGACTGATTCAGCACAAAACAACAATTGAATAAACCGTTTCACAGTTTTAAAAATGATAACAAATGCTCAGTGCTCAACCAGCAAACTCCCAGAGTTTTGGCCTAAGTCACCTAAGCCCTATTAAGTAACTTCAATAAATTATGCTTGTCATAAGACATTAGTATTAGGACTACTGCATTTTTAAACACCACATTCTTCATCTGGTCTCTTAGAGATTTTCAAAAATTTGAATAGTGTATGATAATAATAATAATATTCTAACAACATTATATTTGTCATATCCATTGCCGACGATGCGTTTCGCTCAATCCAATACTCTTCAGGCCAGCTAGGATACGGCAAACATAGTAATGGTCGGAACACTATTTATATAAGCTCAATGATACAACAACAGTTATTATGGGGTGTACATTCTCAGTCTAGTCCCTATATCTAGTCTCGAAAATCCCTAAGGGACTAGATAAAGAATGTAGTGTTTTAAAATGTAATAGGCCTCATACTAATGTCGTGTGACAAGCATAATTGTAATCACTCTAGGTAAGCTTGTTACATAATTCAGGGCCATGTCCATGAATTGATCGCTATAGCATTTAGTGCTATTTTACTATTTCTCTTAATTTGGTTGTATATACTCGCAAAAAGTTCCATAGAAAATGCACAAATGATACGTAATTCTAAACAAAATATTTATGTCTAGTATAAGTAATTTTTTTCTTATAGTAAACATCAAGTGGGAGCGGTATTTAGGACTATCATCATCATGTATAATATAGCGATCCATTGCGGTTAATGAGTCATTTTTATCAAAGTAATTGAACGAGCAATCTTCGAATGTGTCTTTAATTGGTTTGATGCCTGCGTTGATACCTAAAGGCTGTTGGGATTATTACGCTTTGTATAGTCAGTAATTTATTTACGTGTGTTGGTCCAAGCAGAACAGGCATATTCCGTTACTGGTCTAATGTATTGTTTGTAGATTTTGATATATTTTCTGGTGTGGCTCCTGTGTTTTTACCTGTTAATCTCTGAATGTACTTTGCTCGTTGCCATACTTTATTCCTAATTTTGGTAACATGTTTATTCGACGTTAATTTTGAATTATAAGTTAAAACTAAACATTTTGCCGATGGGACAACATTTAGAAGAGCTCCGTTTAGGTATATTTCTGGAGGATTTCTTAACGTTTTAGTCGATTTTGAAAAGAGAACAATATTTGTTTCAGGAACATTATTATTATCCTGTGTTCCAGACAGTATTCAACAAATTGGTTTAGTACGGGCTGTATATTTGTAGCCGCTATCGAAAGAGTTGATGAGCTCTTCCAAGTCGCCACATCGTCCACAATTTATGATGTTAAACTATAATCTGGGTCACTTAATGGCATGCCGCTTACATACATTATGAAAAGGATAGGGCTAACTACCCCTCCCTATGAAACACCTACCTCGGGAGTAAAATACTCTGAGTAGGTGCCTTCCACATTTACTCTGCATTTTTTATTTTCTAATAACTTAGACTACCAGCAAAATAACAGCTGTTGGTAATTCTAATTGTTTTAATTTATATCTCAAACCGTTATGCCATACAGTGTAAAATGCTTTCTCTATATCGAGAAAGCAGGCGACAATGCATTTCATATGGCTAAAGCTATCTAATATGGTCTCAGTTAACCGACCCAATTGATCTGTTGTTTGCCGAAATTTTCTGAAACCATTTTTAACTTCGGGTAATTTTGATGTGGTCTCCAGAAATGTTGATATTCTATTGCTAAAAATAGTTACAATTTGCTATGAAGTATTAGCGGAGACTCCCGCCCGCCATTGAGTTATGGGTAAATTGCTTCCTTTTTTATACTAAACGAATCATGATAGTTTATCGACTAAAGTGCGTTACATCGTACTCGTCCTATAATATCTAGAAAACAATATTACTATTTAGTCTATTTGGTAATTTTCGTACATGTTAGTCGATACGTTGAACTACTATAGGCCTAACTATTTTCGCACGATTCTTATTCGTTGCTTGTTGGCCAACGCACAAAATTGTTAATTTTACGCCTAGTTTTTTCATTTTGTTTTAAAGTAATATTAATTTTATACATAAATTTCTCATTCCACACGATGAAATCAAATAATATGCGTTTAAATCTAGATCAATACAAACTAACAGTAGATCATTGTGTTAAGGTTTTAACCTCCTTTTCCCCACTGTTTTCAATAGCCAGTTTCAGAAATAGACAACTTCGAGAAATTGACATCTACGTGATTTAGTACCGCAACCCGATTTTTAGAGTTAAAAGTCCCCAGACTTACCGCTGATCCACCGGGAAATTAGGTCCTAGGAAAGCACGTGATATGATTAATGCTAATCAAAACCCACAGAAAATCAGGAATAACTTTAATTCACTTTGAAGGTAAACTTCATTATTCCGAAAAGATACATTAAAGTAGACGATAATTTTAAAATCATCTTAACATGCTTACCTTTTATGTCTAAAAGAATTAATGACTGTGCATCAGTTTCAAATTCACCATTCACGTCTTCCTGAAGGATCAATTTATAATTATGATCATGATCTACTAAATTTTCTTTTTCTTCACTATTATCAAAAACAGTGTGAAATCGAAAGTTTAATAACCATTCGATATTTTCTTCTCGAAGAGTCAAATCATCAGACTCTTCACTAGAATAGATATTTTCAGACTGAAAAAAATCATTAACGTTAGGCCTATTATTAATTTTACTACTGATAGTAGCCTTACATTCTTCGAGCTTAATAAATTTCTGTGACATTTCAGGTTGTTTCTTAGTTTTCAATTTAATATTCTTAGCTGTAATGTAGGATTCACATTCTCGCTCACTGTATTTTCTCTCTGTGCATTTATTCGTTTCAGAAAAGTTTATTTCATTTATTTTTCGAGCATGATGCTTAGGCCTAACGTGGTTAGATTTTATAAAAAACGAATTCGAGCTTAAAGTATCAATACTAATATAATTTTTATCATTTTTTATGTTATTGTCTACGTTCGAGCCTATGCTTGAATTTTTTTTTAGGTCATTGCTTTTCTCATTGTCTTTAAACTTGAACTCAGGTTGATCTGGCGATGATCCTTCAGATAATACGTCAAACTCTGAAAAAGTTTCTTGTGAGTCAGACACACTTTCCCAACTCTCGATTCGCGTTATAAGCGCTTTCTTTGATTCTTTTGACTCGGAAAATTTTTTGATACCTTTTACACTTTTAGATTCACGCTGATTGTTTTGCAAACTCGAAGTATATGACAAACCTTTCTCTTTATCGTTAAACTTGGAATGAATTCGTTCATTAGGTTTATGATCAACGAACACTTTTCTTTTAGATTCAGTCTGCTTACTACTAACTTTAGTTTGATGAAGTAACTCTCTGGGATAGTCATCATCTCCAAATAACCTTCTTTTTGCTCTGCTCATATTTGTTCTGTTTCTCCGTGTTTAAAACTGATCACCAAACAAAATCGTTCCCAGATTTAAAAAATGAGCCGCGCCAGTTGTTCCGTGTTTCTGTTATGATTTAGCAGACGAGTTTACTCTGTCTCGAGAACGAAGGACGATGTCAAATTGCACGAATTGGGCGTGAAAAACAGACGCAGGCCTATTATTTTATATAATATTTTATCATAATTTTATACTAAAAATTAATATTACTGGTTAGAATACGCTGAGAAAAGGGATGTGAATCTATAAAAAGGTCACGGTTTGTTTGTTTGTGGTTAAGCACAAAATCTGACGAAAAATGATTATCTAAAATGCTTTTACATATGTACAATTTTTCGGTTTTCACAAACTGTAGATAAATCAACTTGTTTACAATAACTGAAACCTTTTTTAACAGCAAGTTCGCTAGAGAAAAGGAGAGCCCATGTTTGCAGTACTTTGCAATTGAATTTGCGCTATATAAATATATATATATATATATATATATATTTCCAAAGGAAAATAAGGATATTGTAATATAATTTTCCCGAATGTGAATCAACTTTTACAATGCAATTAAGTTGCGCTATTGGCATGATATGAATGTTAACACTGCTTAAAAAATACATGCATACATACATATATACATACACAAATATATATGATTTTTGATCATCGGCACTTTGTTCTGTATATATGCATGGATTTATCGAGATTGATTTGGCTCCATAGATACTGGAGCAATTTTTGTAGTGGAAGTGCTGAAAACCACTGAATAAAATCGAAACATCTGTATATGATGGGAACCACGTACAACCACAGGGTGCTACAGCATCCTCAGTATCCCTAATTCCCGCGCCCTCGATTGCTAGCATAAGTGACATTTCAAAGTTTGAAAATACAGACGTGTTTAGCACGAGGCGTTCTGAAAGTGAAAATTAATATGCTGCGAAAATATTGATTCTTATAAGGAGGAAATCAAAGTGTGTTTTAATCGTGGTGTGGTTGATAAGTGCCACAAACTTTAAGCTGAGCACATGCTCACCGAATTAGAAGGAGACCACACACATGTGTAGAAACTTCCATCAGATCCTGAGACAAAGAGATGTGTGACGCAATTGTTTGATAAGCAGAAGCAGTGACAAACATCTTAGGATATGACTGCACAGCAAGGTGAAAAGGTTATGAACAATGCAGGGTGAGATGGTTTCTTTGTTTTTGAATTTTGCGCAGAGCTACACGAGGGCTATCTGCGCCAGCCGCCCCTAATTTAGCAGTGTAAGACTAGAGGGAAGGCAGCTAGTCATCACCGCCAACTCTTGGGTATTTATTGACCAACTTATTGGCCGTCACATTATAACGCCCCCACAGCTGAAAGGGCGAGCATGTTTGGTGGGACAGGGATTCGAACCCGCGACCCTCAGATTGCGAGTCGAGCGCCATAACCACCTGGCCATGCCGGGCTCGGGGTGAGATGGAAAAGCTATTCCTAGTGATATTGCACATAATGAAACAGGGACCAGTAATACCGCAATAAATTGAAAGTTTGCACTTATAGTTTCATACTGCCAAACGAAGCTCTCTCTAGTAATAACAGCCCGGTTTGTCAACGCCATTAGGCGTCGAGATGTGGCGAAGATATACAAGGCTGCTACTTGACCGTTTCGTCAAGCTGTTCGGGAAACTATGACATTTCAGAGGCAGTCATTTGGTTGAAAACGCATACATCCAAAACTGATGAACCGTTCACAACAAACCAGCAAGTTCGATAAAATAATATCTCGTTGCTTGTTAGCGTACAAAGACATCTTATTGTAGAGGTCTAATGCATATTTCGTTTATTTTTTTTATCAGTACAGTTTCTCTGTTATGGGGCTCATATAACTAATAAAGCCTCCATACAACTTGTTTGTTTATATTGTTATAAATATGCATGTTTTGAACTCGATCCAACATCCAGTGCCTTGCTACTTTGAAATATACTCCAATCTACATTTCGTTCTTTATCTAGCGTCTCATGTCCATAGATTTTGTTCTGAAAAAGTGATGGCCTCTTTGGCAGAGATTACATGTCTGAAGAGAAATATGTATATGATCGTGACTATTATGAAGTTAAGTTTATAAATTATTAGTTGGGGTTGAGAGAGGCAGTTGGCTTTTGGTCAGTTTCTAAGGGATTAGAGTATTACAGCACTTTAAGTCATTAGAAAAATGATTGGAGTTAGAGGCTGCCTTTCTATTTCATTTCATTTAGATATTACAGGACTCCCAATTATTATGAAACATTATAATCCAATCTACAAAAAACAGATGTGCAAGGTCAAAAAGAAAGGGGCCTGTTCGACGTGAGTTTGAGAAAGGAATATAAGAGACAGGAGAACAACGAAGAAAAGAAAAAACGACTGGAAGATATGTAAGAGAATGAATAAACCATAAGACGCGAAGGAAGAAAGTAATATGCTTCCACTGAGAAACGAAACCTAATTTTAAATCTATTTGTATTTGATTATAGCAATAAACAATGATTTGTTCAGGATTCGGTATGAGTTAGTTTCCGAAAGGAATAAGTACAACCTAAATAAAGTAGATGAACGTAAGAGAATGCGAGTAGAGCACGATCATAACAAAGTGGTGCCAAGACGATTTACAACATTGACATACTTTTGAGATTGTTTAGCTGATTAAAATATATGAACTCATAAGGCTATCGATGAGCAACATGTGTTTAAATAATAAAAATATTTTTTATTTCCATAATATTACTTTTTGTAATCTAACTATTATTATCAAATTGTTGTAGAAAATTTGAGAACATTTTCTATTTTGAAACACTCATGCTTATAAAAATAATTAAAACAGTTCTTTATTGTCAGTCAAACCGTTTTATCACAAGGGATAATAAAAACAGTGTATTGTAACTTAGTGTGTGAAGATTTTAAATAGTTCACGTTATGTCTCGGATATTGGCAGTGGAAATAACTGTACATTTTACAAATTATAAATAAAATTTGTTATATTAACATCTACTGTTAGTTTTTAAATTGAATAACTTCGATATGCATCAAACAGCTGGAACTTTTTCGTGATTTGTTACATCATAAACTAGTAACATATGTCTCGATACAGAAAAAAAAGGCAGTTACATTTCATATTTTGCATAGTACAGCCTTGTCCATGTTCCAATAAACTTAATTTCTTTTTCTAATACCAGATGAAATGAAACACTTCATACTGGAAGAGTACGATTTTTATAATGACGTCTTTGTCGCTGTTTTAACTTGATGCTTCCAGATTTATCAGTGTTCATTTGTGTAACAACAGATATTGTATAAACAAGACAGGGATTTGGCAATGCCAGATGTTGAAAGCGATGCCCAGCTCGACCAGTTCGTCCGATTTTTTTACACATTCAACCTGAGTTCGTCTACAAAATTTAATCCAAGTTGATTCAGACAGCTCCTCATAATTTGTAACACTAGACAGATAGTTAATTCTGTGGATCGACTGTACAGTTATAACAAAGAAAGCATGTGCATAGTTACTTACTAAATAAATATAAATACCAATAGTGTAAAAATTAGCATTATCGCAGGTCTTAGTAGGCCTGGCATGGCCAAGTGGTTAGGGCGCTCGACTCGCAATCTATGGATCTATCTGACGCAGATATCCCTCAGTAGCTTTGCGCGAAATTCATAACAAACAAACAGGGATTAGCAAATGAAAGTAAATTAGTATCTTAAATGCTTAAAAGAGAATGTATGAAAAACCAGCATAAGACTGTAATCTTCTATAATTATTGATACTAGCAGAAATACCCGCTCTCCGGGCAGGTATAACTGATAATTCTTGCCGAAGGTCTGCGGTCTTTTCTGGAACTGTCTGACAGTTCTACAACAATGTACTCATACTTGACATTCAGTAATGTTCACCATCCATGAGAAAAAGGATTTTATTGAAATTTTAGTTTAAAGATGAACTATCATCACAGCATTACATTACAGAGTAGATTTTATTGAAGTATTTCTTTGTAGACGCAGTTATCAATGAAAGTGCCTTGATTTTCTGTTGCAACACTCATGAGATTTTCGGTAAAGAAAAACAAATTATTTTTTTTTAAATTTGTTCTTTGATTGTTTTATATTTAAAACTTACTCCTTTTTTGTAATTTTTATTGGTTAAATCTGAAACTTACTATTTTTTGGAAATTGTCATTGTTTTATTTATTGCTCGTGCCCGCCAGTGGCACAGCGGCATGTCTGCGGACTTACAACGCTAGAATCTGGGTTTCGATACTCGTGGTGGGTAGAGCACAGATAACCCATTGTGTAACCTTGTGCTTAATTACAAACAAACAAATATTTATTACTCAGCTATAAAAATACTGCCCAGTTATACAAGTATTACCCAGTTATTGGTGATGATCGGTACGGTAGTTTCCGAGATCCGAGCTTTGGATGTATACATCGCAAGCTCCATTATAATAAGATTACAAACATTATCATTTGTTTATGATAAATATTTATCTTTTTGATTTAGTTAATTATATAAACGTTATGTTGTAAGTTATTGATGATAAAAGTGTAAAGGCATTACCGACTTTTGGTATAACGTTTTGCATATAAAACCGTTGAACAAATCATTCTAAACATAGATTACTGAAACATAAAAAGTAGGTGCTTGTCATACAGAAAAACGCCCCCCAGTGGCACAGCGGTATGTCTGCCGACTTACAACGCTAGAAACCGGGTTTCGATACCCGTGGTGGGCAGAGCACAGATAGCCCGTGTGTAGCTTTGTGCATAATTAAAAACAAACATACAGAAAAAAAAAGATCAACCGAACGCTTTCTGGAAGTGAAGTTTCCTTGTTTAGAGGTTTTTCTTAAGTTGCAAAATATTTTTAATAAGCAAATATAACTTATGAACAGCCGTTTTTGGTTATATAATCAGGTCTTTGTGTGTTTAGACTTTATTATATAACAGTGTTCAGCGACCACAGATTTAATTAGTTGAAGTCAGATATGTATAGAAGGCATTTTAAGTTGACATGAAATAGAAAAGTATGTGAATAAAAGAAATTATTATGAATATACGTATTATTTACTGAAAAAAGTGGGGTATATTATGTTACGTATTATAATTTCGAATATCCTAAAACTGAGTTAGATTGTAATTTAGATTTAGTAGTTAATTTTTCGCCGATATATCTCCAATTTATGATATTTGCCAACAAGATTGACACACAGTTTTCTTTTTAATACAAATATGTTTTAATATACAAACAACAATACAATTTACACCAACGGTTATTACAAATAGTTGTTACACACAATGATTTATATACAAACTTTTATAAACTTACAAGCAATATAAAGTCTTCTTCTCGATGAGCTAGTTAATTACGAGTTGATTTAGGTACAATTCGCTTAATGGGGAGCTAGCTGGCTTTGTCCATAGTCATTCACCAGCCACACACGCCGAGTTTTCTACGATGAAATTATATAATGTTTTCGTAAAAACACTAAAGCCCGATGAGAATCCACTGAAGTTAAATGATTTGTAATGCTTGAACTTAGTAAATGCTCCTGAACAAATATCTGAAGTTTTCCGATTGATAAGCGTTATAACAATCACAGTTATAGCTT
>NW_013667020.1:0-1941 GCF_000517525.1 Limulus polyphemus | reverse complement strand
AGAGTTTCTAGACAATTCAGATTACGTAACAATACAAAGCTATATTAAGGGTTTACGTATATACATGTATTGTTGATTCTTACACTCGAGAATCTTCTGCAACTTTAGAGAATAGGCGGGAGTTTCGCATTACATATTTAATACTATAAACTATGCTTATTTCTAAGTATAAACTTAATGTAAACAAATGTTGATATTAAAATAAATATATAATAATAAATCCCTCACAGGTATAAAAGTTTTATATAATAGTATTTTCCTTAGAGAGTCAAAAATATATAGTTGTTCTAGATCCTAACCATAAGTTGTTTATAATTATCAATACCGCCGGGCGTTCTTCGGCTTTCAATGGTCTCCCATTTGATTTATCTATCCTTGGCAGAATGTTCACTAAAAGTAGAATAGTTCAGATTAACTTGAAACTTCTCTGTTTAAATAAGTTTTATGTTTAATAAGAAGACAACAAACAAAAAAGTTAATTCAATCTGCATCCATTTTAATTAATAAACCCACTGCGTTATTCTGTTAATCCACTTAAAGCTTTCACTTTCTGATTACATGCGATGAAAAAAAATTAAAACTGCATGCACTAAACCTAATCTAGTTTACTTTATGACAACACGATACCACGTTTCGTCAGGTGGAGATGTATTAAACTTCCGATACGACGGTTAGAAGACCACAACCAATTAGACTGGATTCTCGAGGGAGTTTCTACGAGATATTTCTCGGTTACGTACCCTACCCGCCCTTCGTTATCCTGGTCTTTGGTGGATGTAATTCCAACTCGACTTATTCGCCACACCTAGTGTGTTATATTGAACTTGACGACACAACGTGACAGGAAGTTCTTTATTAAGACACGATGTAACCACACGTCAACTCCAATCAGAGAACTCATTCGTTATTCGTCCTTTTTTCACCTGTCTCTTCTTCGTTAGGCAAATATATCTACAAGTCGAGAAAAAAATAAGACATACGAAAAGTAATTTTGTTGTCTTGATTGCAAAGTTTGAATAAGGTTTGAAAAGGACTGAATGTCATAAATCGATACGAGAAAGAACAAATACGTGTTCTCGTACGTTACAATACTTGTATCACTATAGTTACAAGATACGGTCGTTTTTACTGTAGTGCATTGATTTGACACACGAATCTCCCAACTCTCCATCGAAGTAGAGTACGTATAAATTATAATTCAAAACTGCATTTCCTGTATACATGAAAACTAAATATAGATCACAGAATACGTTACAGGGAAAATATATACGATCATTTGATACTGTGAGATGTACATTTTACGTATTAAAAATCTTTTTATAAATTAACAATTTCTCTATACATAAAAAAACCGAACATCTCTTGAAAGTAATGTCAACTTCATGCCAAGAAACGATTATGGAAAGTGTGTTTTTCATATAGCCTAGATACAATATTCTTAAAACAATAATATGAATTAAAATATTTTAAAAAATTAACAAATGTAATTGTAACGCATTCGAAGATGTTCTTCTGGATTATTAATTAACATATTATTCATATATAGTTTTCTAAAAACTTAGGTTTTCGTTTTTCTCGTGTTGCATTTCATAGTCATGTAACAGTTTATATTGTTTGGAAGGTTCTTTTGGATTACTGAGTACAATACTCTTAACGATATCGAAAATATTCTATTTTTCCTGCAATATGTTATATAAGTTAGATCAACGTTTACTAGTAGGCCTACCTTCACAGTAAGCGCCTAATAAACCGATTTCACTTACTTGATTCATACTACTGTATTTATTGCACTTCTAGCACTGCGCCGCAAACGTAAACTCAAAATGTATAAAACTGAATTAAATAGCTGTTTCACTGAATAATCTAATAATCAATCTTTTGTTTTCAGTTTAATTCACTTTTATGTGGCTTAACCTGTTTCCTAAATGAAACAGGTTAGCA
>NW_013667019.1:282158-293591 GCF_000517525.1 Limulus polyphemus | reverse complement strand
GTTCCTTCACGAATGCCCTAGCATTTACTATATAGGGTAGTCGGGTATATAAAAGAGGGTGACAACGTGATGGGAGAATAATGTAATGTGTGTGTAGATAGTGAGTAATTGAACTGCAGTCACAGGGTATTGTTGAAGTTAACGTTCGTTCGTTATAGTGTTTGTTTTAGCGCGAATATTGAAATTAAGTGTATCGTAAAGTTGTATTCGGAAAGAATAAACCAGTTTTATTAAGTAAAGACTTGTGTCGCTAAAGTTTCGTCGGAAACGAAGTTACAGAAAGTTAATTAACAAACGGAGACGTAACAATACATATCTACGTGTTTCGGTTCATTTTTGGCTTTTTTTTTTGACAGACGAAAAACACACGTGTGAACTTCATGGCTAACATACAAATTTGACATGATTTTAATTAAACGTAATGTCCTCAAAAGATAAAAATAGATCATCAGATGTCTTGTGTCATTGGAGTGTTCTTATCTTTTATTAAAACCATTCAGTAAGTCAGAGATGTAAACGAATGACGTCTAAATCTGTCAGTAACTGTTCATCATTGAGACAGCGTGTCATTTTTTTTATCTTATTGTCGCTCGATTCAAAAGACGTAGAAGTTAAAACTTGAAACAAGCAAGATAGAGTTTTGGATGTTCTATTTTACAATTACAGCAGTCCTAATGCAGATGAGGCTGAAATTAAAACAGGGAGTGTTTTTGTAGGTGATGCTTGAGTTAAAACAGGGGCGTTTTTTGCAGATAAAGCTTGAAATAAAAGAGTGCGCCTTTTGCAGGTGAAATTTGAATTAAAACAGGGCATTTCTACTGGGTTTTAGAGAAGATGTGTTCAAGTTAAAATTATTTTAATCAGACATTACTTTTAATGTAATTACCTACCTCCTCGTATTATCCCAATTGTTATTTGAGAATTGAGAATGCTGCTTTCGGCTAATGCCTAGAGAAAAGTTCAATTGACAGCATTATTGCAGGGTGTGGCCCAATGGTTAACGTGTCTGGACTGTGTATCCGAAGATTCATGATTTGCGACCCACACTTTGAAGGTGTGCGTGCACTATAAGAAACGAGTAAATCTCGCTATTCAGTCAGGCAATAATTGGCATAGCGATATGTCCGCGGACTTACAACGCTATAAACCGGGTTTCGATACCCGCGGAGGGCATAGCACAAATAGCCGTTGTGTAACTTTGTGCTTAATTCCAAACAAACAAAGTATTCCTTCCAGTATATCAGCTTAGAATTATGATCAGCTATGCGCAGACAGCCCTTGTGTATCTCGCTAATCGTGAAATTCTGAGAGAAATAAAGACACCTTTTATATTATTTTATGATCTTTTATAGCAATACTATTATATGAAGTGATACAATGCTTCAGTACCATACTCTCTCTCTTCAATAATATTTTTATTGTGAATCTATTAAAGAAAGTAAAATGGTACATAATAGTATAAGTGGAAATAAATGCTTTATACTTTTTGATTTAGGTCTTACAACAAGTTATAGTATTGAGCGAAAGGCCTCGTTGGCAGCAAAATTGGTTTGTTTTGAATTTCGCGCAAAGCTACACGAGAGCTATCTGCGCTAGCCGTCCTTAATTTAGCAGTGAAAGACTAGATGGGAGGCAGCTAGTCATCACCACCCACTGTCAACTTTTGGGCTACTCTTTTACCAACTAATAGTGGAATTGATCGTCACTTTATAACGCCCCAATGGCTGGAAGGGCGAACATTTTGGTGTGACGGGGATTCGAACCCGCGACTCTCAGAGTGCGAGTCAAACGCCCTAACCACCTGCAGCAACATACAAATCAAGAATTGAACGGTTATTGTATACTGTTTTACTAGAAAGCTGTACTGGGCCAAGTAAAAAAGTAAATTAAATTAATAACAGTAATTACTATTTACACTAGAGTAATCTTGACTATTTTTTAACTATTAGACTATTAGAAAGAACAGGAGTTCGATTTGCTTAATTTTTTAAAACTGATAACCGTTCTCACCAGTACCAATAAATTGAAACGAAGAGTTTCGTCATTGAAAGAGCGCCCCTGGGAATCATAATCCACTATGGTTGCTGATTTTGCAACCACCATTCATCCCAACACATATAGTTAAACTGATTTAGTGAAAATACCACAACGAAAATTTTGAATAAATACATTCTACAACATATTGATGTTAATCTTTTGTTCAAACATTCAACATTCTCGGATAATTGTGTATCAGTTCTAACCAATGTTCCCTCTAATGTTTTCAATCCACGTGTGGAATACATTTTTTCTTGTGCAACCGTATAAAGACAGTATATGTGCGGATGTGCACTATCAGTTTTTTTTTTTAGGGGGGTTTATAGACCATCGACCCTGTTGGATCATTAAGCCGCTTTGCAATGCTACTGGTTGGTTATTTGGGCTTTAAGCCTGTCGACTGCCAAGAGTAATTAAGGCTGTCAATGTGTTGAGCTCCTAACCATTACTGAGGATGTGCGCGGCTGAAACAATGAAGTGCGCGGCACTTGATTGGCTACTGTGCGGCCGCGCTGCTTAGAGGGAACACTGATTCTAACTCCTTCAAAATTATCACAGGATAATTGGAGGTTATTTGTACAGCTTAAAGTAAGATTGTAGCAAGTTGAATTCACGAGTGTTTATGATATAATTACCATCTCTGCTTTCAATATGCCATGTAAAGGAAATATGCCTTCTAGGAGTATCGTCCAATAAACGCTCGTATCCAGGTGTAAAAAATATGTTTTTTATGAGTATCGTCCAATAAACGCTCATATCCAAGTGTAAGGTATGCCTTCTTGGAGTATTGTCCAAAAACGCTCGTATCCAGGTGTAAAATATGCATTCTAGAAGTATCGTCCAATAAACGTTCGTATCCAGGTGTAAAGTGGTTCGCACTAGCCAGCTAATGATTTTGGCCTCCAATTTTTAGTTGACTTTAATAAACCTAAACCGTTCATGAAATATCTTCCCAAGAAATGATTTATTTTATTCTATATAAAGAGATGTTAACTCCACGTTACAGATACATGAGAGATTACTATTTCACCCCCTTAAAAAAATAATAAAAATAAAATGATCTACCCCTCCCCGTTTCTAGTTTCGTGCACTTTAAACGAACCCCTATCCTGACTACAGTCCCTCAACGTCGTGTTGTATTCTTCCATAGAGTTGTGCTCTCGTGCAAATAATGAGGAAATGTCCCAATTCACCCATTTTCATGCTCTAAATGTCACCCGAATAGTGTCCACAAGGAAATGACAAACATTTACGACGTCTGTTTAATTATACAATTCAATGCAGTACTTGATGCTTACAAATAAACAATTATTTCAACCTTAAGTTATTCCTTGTGTTCTGATGGTAAAAGCGAAGTCGGTTATTTTGTGATTATGTTTGTTTCAGCTTCAAAATAGAAATTCGTGTGGATAACTAACTATTCTCTCAGGTTTTACAATATGTATAATATGATAAGGTTTCCATTCAGATTAAATATACTGTTTACTTACCTATATATGTTATCAACTGTTCATGATTAACAAACAGTGTTGTTTTTATAGTTCCAAGAATCTCCGATTTCAGAATACCGCATTATTAATAAGAACAAAAATGTATTAAACTATTTTAGACTGGCGATGGCGCCACCTATAGAATCGAAACAAGAGTTTGTTAGTTTTGGCATAAAGCGGCACAATGAGTTATATGTACTCGGTCCATCGCAAAGAATCGATCTCCAGGTTTTAGCGTTGTTAGTCCGTAAACTTACCGCTAATCTACCAGTGGGACACAAGAGTTGGTTTAAGGTATTGCATTTGGATGAGAGAGATTTACGCCGACTAACGAGTGAAATGCACGAAATGTTTTAAGCCTAAAACGATAAAAAATGGAGTGTGATACACATACACATACATATCGGACTCTTGAAAAATTATTGTCTTCTCCAAGCTGATATTTCTCGTTCTTTTCATTAAGTGTAACCAAAAGATTTTGGTTTGGTTTATTTCGGACATTCGCGCAAAGCTACTCGAGGGCTAACTGAGCTAGACGTCCCTAAGTTTGAACTAATAGACTAGAGGAAAGGCAGCTACTCAACAGTACCCACCGCCAAATAATGGGCTACGTTAATCGAGTAATGGGATGGGACCATCACTCTTATAACCCAACCAGGGCCTTAAAATGAGAAGCACAATTTTGTTTTTTGCGGTAACCGGACACGAACCATAGATCGTAAGATCCACACACTAACTTCTAGGCTTCGTCTGGCCAGTAATAAGAAGTAAAATCGTTATTTTGATATATATAAGGGGTATGCTGAAGAAGCAGAAAAGGGTCATGTAGCTGTTTATTATTCTGCGCTAAATCCCGGTACAATCTCTTTCGTTCTACGACAACTCCTACATACGTATTACAAGATTGAGAATATCATGGAAGTGGAATTGATTCCTTATGGAAAGACAAAGATAAATATATAAAATAGAACAAAAATAATGATTTTTTTATCAATATTTATACATTTATAATTAAGGGTAAAATAAAATTCAAAAATTCCCTTTTGGGAAAAATAAAGAAAGCTATTTTGTATGTTGTTATTAAACTATAATAATGAATAAATTTCACCTAATAAGTAGCATAAATATTACCAAAAGCGCCTTAAAACAATTAAAACTTAAAAGAAATCTATGTAAATATAATAGTACTGTCTGTTATATGTCCATGTAGTAATTGTTGTTGTTGCATGTAGTAATTATGATATGAAAAATACTAATACCTCTTTTGTTTTACATTATTTAAGTATGTGGCTCAACTTTAGATGGAAACAGTTGACATATCTGGGGGCAGAAAACAAGAAGTTTGTAATCATATCAAACATTAAAAGTGACCCCCATTTACTGACGAAACATGGGTTCTACAAGTGACTCTATTTGTTGACAGAAGATGGCTTTAACAAGTAACTCCATTTGTTGACAGAACACGACTTTAATAAGTGAGTCCGTTTGTTGACAGAACACGGCTTTAACAAGTGACTCCGTTTGTTGACAGAACATGGCTTTAGCAAGTGACCCCATTTGCTTACAGAAGAATGGTTTTACAAATGGCCCCATTTACTGCCAAAAATTATTTCTACAAGTGAACTATTTACTGACGAAACATTGTATTACAAGTGACTTCGTTTACTAACAGAATATAGCTTCCAAAAGTGACCCATTTACTGGCAGAATATAGCTTCTACAAGTGACCAATTTACTGGCAGAATATAGCTTGAACAAGTGACTATATTTACTGACAGAAAATGAATTTTACAAGTGACCCCATTTACTAACAGAAGGTGGCTTTAACAAGTGATCTCACTTACTGGCAGAACATGGGTTTAATAAATGACTCACTTTAATGCCAGAAAACGGCTTCCACAAGTGACCCTATTTATGGAAAGAAGATGACTTCTTCAAATGATTCCATTTACTGACAGAACATGGTTTTACAAGCAATCCCATTCTATTGACGAAATATAGCTTCTACAAGTGACCCCTTCATTGAAAAAGATAACCGCTAAATCATTGTTGACTTACGGCTAGAAACCTAACTTACTTTTAAAGACTTTACAGTTTTTTCAGTAATTATTTTACACTGAAATTTTCTTTCAATTTTTTCATATCTATGAGTTTTCAACGGAGGAAAAACTACAAAATAAAATAGTTCAATAATAGTGAATCATAAAATCTCCAAACTTTAAATATATATTTTTAAAATTGTTGCATACTGAATTTAATTATGTTTAGAACAAAAAAGCTCATAAAATATCACAGAAATCATTGATAAGGGAATATATCTTATTTCGCATACAATGTAGTATATACAGATAAAAAAGTGTATGTTGAAAAAAAATATGTCAGATAACTTCAATATGTAAGTTTTGAATGCCAAGTAAGATTATCAATAACATTTACAAAAATTAAACAATTATAGGACTCAAAATCCTCAAAAGTTGGTCACGTGTCATTTCAAGTATATTGATAACTTCCAGTGTGTTCAATTCTGTTAAATTAAACCAGTGTTTCTTCTCTTCAGTGACATATTCTTCAGTAATGTTATGGAAAGTACTCTCTTAATCGTCACAAGATGGCAGCCCTCTTTTGTTTTTCTTTAGGCCTGTGTCATCAGACTTCAGAACAACTCTGAATTATCTCTTAAGTTCGTGAGACATCTTTATCTGTTAGCTACGGAACCTCAGGCAAGATTCTTTTTAGTTTGTTTCAAACTTATTGAATTTATACACCGAGATGAAACGCATTTTTTCTTGAAATTTCACTCGAAAATATATATTGATTCTATGCCATAAAAATTGGAAAAAATAATTATATCTTATATTGCAAATTGGCCCAAATTTTACTATGTTATTGCAACAGCTTTCATTCTTTTGCTAATTGTTTTTTTTCCGCTTTCCAATCTAAAGTGTGCCCAGGCTCTTGAGATAGACTTCAATGACATTTGCAGTTGTGTTATATCGAAGCAGGGTAACAAATATTTCCACCAGATGGGGTTACAAACGAAAGAACTTCAACTTCCTCTGCAATTTATTTCATGGATAATCATCAACAAAGTAGGTATAGATATATACGTTAATCGATTTAGTATTGGTCAACCGAGTTCGATATCCTCTATGTCTATCTCATTAAATCACAAATTCTTAAAATCATGCATCATGTGAATATATATACGTATGTATGTCTATACACAAACACATATAATAAGTCCTAAAAAGAATAAGAAGCCGAATTTACCATTTATTTCACAACTTGTAAATTAGCTATAACGGTTTCACGCTATAAAGCCTAATATTATTCTTTTAGTTTGGCATTTTCCAAGGTTCGAGATGAGTGGTGGAATTTCTCGAAACCAGTATAACTCTGTGACAAGTGGGGAATTGAATGATATATTGGGCTTCATATTTATATTTGTATCTTAAACAGCTTGTCAAACTGATAATTCGGAAGAATAAGTTAGTAGCACCAGTGCTACAAGTTATTAGAATATTGGTGAGTCACATCCAACTAGAAACACCATACCAAATATCATAAGAAATATTTTTAAAAGTTTTTAAGTACATATTATTTTAAATGCCAAAAACTGGAAAAGCAGTGAAACCCATAAGCCCAAGAATAGTAATACAAATCATACTAGACTAAGTTGACAGATGTTTTTTTATTCACTCTTTCTTAATCATCCCATTACAGACTTCATATTCGAAATATGCGTAAAAATTCATCTGCAGTGACGTTTTATGGCTATTGTTAGACGTACTGTTTTTCATATGATATTAGGCTAATTGTTTTAGGTACATATGAATCCCATAAATAATTACTTTACGTAGGAAGTCGGTCACAGGCCAGTTGAGTATTTACTTGAATAATTCAATACCTTCTATTTCTCTATAATAGGTTTCCGAGAGCTTGGATGTGCCTAATAATAGTAATAAAATACAGAAAAGAAAAGAGGGAAAAAAGAAAACCTCGTTAGTAGGTGACCAACGAAAACCATAGAACTGTAGATTTTATGCAATTACAATATCCAATGTCGATTTCAGATATCATTGTTTACAAAATGGATGTTGAGGATTTATTCAGTTTATAGAAAGAAAGTACGAGCTTAATTTCAAAGATAAACAGACAATAGTTATCAAATCCATATTAGACGACAAAGATACTTTGATAATCTTACCAACAGGATGTGGGAAGACAACAATTTACGGACATTTTCCCGAGGTTTCGCCCACAATGTATTGTGGCTATTTATTCCGGTTTGACGCGTTTTCACACCTGGATGCATTTGTAGCAATCGTAGATAGGTAGAATATAACAACCGGATTATTCGAGTTACTTGAGTTTCTGCATATGTTTAGTGTGTTTCACAAGATATTTTCCTGAGATTAGCTTAACTGTACTATAGATTGACTATTTTTTTAAATCACCGCACATGTTCACTTAAGGTTAGTACATATTTTTTATTGTTTTGTTATTTTCTTGATGATAATTTATTGTATGCACTGAAAGATGAAAACCCAAGTCGTTTATATACGATAATTTTCATCATAAGTAAGTCTGATCTGTAAACAGACTTGAAGTATTCAAGTGCATATCTCCACCGGATGACTATAAAATTGTCAACCAAGTCGATTTAGGCCTATCACCATGGCAAAGCGAGTTCGATCCCTTGTTAGGCCTAGCTCATAAATCAAAACTGCTTAAACTAAAAAAAAAATTTTTTTTTAATGTGCATACTTACGTATATTTGTTATCACTTAATCGTCTGCCCGCATTCTAGAAATCTCTATATTCTCGACGCTAGTGTTTTGCACGCGACATTCGATAGTCTCAACATCAATGACTTATAAACACAACTTCCTACAATCGTCTGCCTGTAACTCTTATTATAACAAAAACCAAACAATAATAGAATATTTACTCACAAAAATAAATTAATCAATAATACCTAACAGTTTTTTATATCATGACACTGCCCTCCCTACCCGGTTTAGCCACCTTTAGCTTCAATATCAACATTAATTCTAAGGTCTAATCCTGATCTAAAACCATTACACCCATTTGGTCGTTTAGAATTTTAGGTAACATTTTTTATTTCTTTTATTCAAATTCTATTACTTTGATGTTTATTTCCAGATTGCGTGTTAATCTGGAATTGGTGCAACTTTGGTCCACTCCGCTAGTAGCACATAACCTCTCCTTCCTTCTTCTGGCTTCCTGTTTCCGGCTCTCTGCATATACCGCTTTCCCGGAAGTCTTAAATTGGAATGAAAAGAAACAAAAAGTGTCTGAGCGCTCCCTGTTATCTTCCGAAATTTCTAGTAAATGTCAGACGATATTTAAACCGAAATACCTGCCAAGGAATTTGATTTGATACCTAACAATGAGTACTAGGATATGGTTATCATATCTATATACGTATATATATCTATACGTACATGATTATATATACTAGCAGAAACGCCGTCCTAGTAATAACTAATTATAGTATTCATACCTCATTGAAAAAAACTTAGAAAAAGTGAGCATTTTATAAAAATATCTACGTTGAAACATAGGTTGTTTAGCGTTCGGAACTGGGGTTCCTGTTTGATTGTGTGTCTGTCTTTCACTTGTACAGTTTCTCACCTACCTCAACCAAATTTGGTAAGCTTCCTCCTCCGACAATCCTTGGACTACTTTAAACCGGGTAGACATTCACCCTCATAACACTATACGACCCCAAAGTGTGGAGCGTGTTGTTGTTTTTTTGCGGAAACTCGACATAAACCATAACTCTCGGATTCATAGTCCAATACGTTACCCACCAGGCCACGTTAGGTCCATCTCAGGAAATTCAGGCAGATAAAAGTTACAAGTCACAATGGTGAAACATGTCAGAAATTGATACTGTCATCTACTGTTTTCAAAGGAAATTTTGAGGACATAATTTTGAATTAACAGTTCTAAGATCTGTAGTATGTTAAACATTGGAACGCACTAGTTTATGAAATAAGATAATTTGAGTGAAATATAAATACAAGCTAAAATTCTATAATTTGAAATAAATTTGTCAAACTAATGATTCTTCTTCAGTTTAGGAACAAAAAAAAACAGAAACAACATAACATGATATAAATGAGACCCAAAAATGGCGTTCCTAAAACTTGTGTGCATTAGTTATTATTTTTTCCTTATTGTCTAACATTAGAAAAACTTTCTAGCTTCAAACTGAAGTATTGATATATATATATAATACTTAACTACAAATTACTTGACCTGAACACTTAACGTACGTTCTATTGTTTTGTTTTTTTAATTTATGTAATGCTCACTGGAGCATAGTACAAATAATTACAAACAAATAAAATGACTCCAGGGAACCTTACAGGTCGTTTTATTTACTCAACATTTCGGCTTAATGATAATATTCAGTAGACCTACCTCTACAGTAGAAGCAAACTAGTAGTTAATCTCGTTTAGTTTTCTCATTTATTGTGTACTTTCAGTTCAAATACATTATAAACACCAGTACTGGTTTATGACTGAAAAGCTTGATTTTATGGAAAATATTTTTAAGCACTTTATCTATTTAAGTAAACGGTGATATATGTGTGTGTTGTATATCTGTTTCTTATACGTTTCCACATTTCTTGTTCAATCAGCACCAAAATCGAAACAGTGATACAGGATGACATGAGGAAGGTCATGAAAGAGGTGGTGGTGACCCCCATCTAATTTCATACTGATAGAATTCTTGAAAACTGTGTGTCTTCCTTGTCAGTATTGGTACCTTTATGTATTTTTATTGCTCTTTTAATGTTTATTATGTTAAGAAAAAAATAAAAGCCAAATATCCTATCCATTGTTACAAACGAGTTTTTATTTCACCAATCCAACGGACGGGTACTGCAGCTAGTAATCAATATGAAATAAAGTGAGGTTACTGGCCACAAGTGTTAAAACTTTGACCTAAAAAGTCACAGAATACCAATTTTTCTTTTTACTATACAATAAATTGAACAACGTAAAAAGCTTTTCAACACCCATATTTCATCAAACCTGTTGTTTTAATAGCTTATTTAAACATTTTAGTTTGAAAACATGCAGAAGAACATTACATACTTCGACATGTTTATTTTGAACTTAAGCAAAAAACTCTGTGATCAGAAACAAACCCCAAGTTTCTTTTTTTTTGAATAGTAAATTAATAACCGCAATGCAAGTGTAAGGGGAAATGCGCAAAAGTATCATTAACAGAATTTTCCTTTTAGAATTTCCTCAATAAATTGTCCGTAATGTTTCCATAAGCCAAATAGAAACTTATGAAAAATTGCCCCCATTTTATTTTGAAATTAAACGTATTTTTTTAACGAATAAGTCACGGTATACACTGTTCTTAAATACAACTTGTTGTTGTTGGGTTCTGAGTTTTTTTGTGACGTCATAACTTCTGATAAAAGGCTTTGATATGTCAGCCTTGATAAAGAAAAGTATTTTTTAAGTATTTTTTTTACATTGTTAATTGCATAAAGTCTCACAGTGGGTCAGTGGTAAGTTTATGAACTTACAGTGCTAAAATCTGAGGTCTTATATAATTATAAATCTTATCTTCTGGAATCTATTTGCGTGGAAACAAATGCTAGGTTATGAAAACTGACTGGTAACTATGTACTTATACATCCTAATGTGAACCTATGTTTAAGTACAAGGTTATGAAAACTGACTGGTAATTATGTACTTATACATCCTAATGTGAACCTATGTTTAAGTACAAGGTTATGAAAACTGACTGGTAACTATGTACTTATACATCTTAATGTGAACCTATGTTTAAGTACAAGGTTATGAAAACTGACTGGTAACTATGTACTTATACATCTTAATGTGAACCTAT
>NW_013667019.1:276454-281346 GCF_000517525.1 Limulus polyphemus | reverse complement strand
GCTGTTGAGCTGCCACTATTGCAAGTTTTCTTACCACTGCTGTTGTCTCTCTTCTTGTTTCTTTTCTCGTTCTTCTTGTTTCTTTTCTTTTTCCACCAACAACTGCTGTAATTTCTCTTCTTAGTTAGTGAAATATGTTGGACCAAAAAACATTTTGTTTACATGAGTCGAACGTTTCGGAATACACTAAATGTAGCATAAGACAGTCTTAAATAAGAAACTGCTTAAAGGGGGCGACGTACTAATTGAAGACCGTTTTACAAATGGCAAGGAAAGTGTAAAGTGAACAAAAAAGTTGGTAGAATATTCTCTATTTCTATAAAAAGGGAAGAACTTTGCTACTTGGTGACAGACCAACACAATAACGGCTATAAAAATCGATGTTTAAAATAAAGTTTAAAGCGTCCTTTGAGATTACCTTTGAATATATTTTAATTAAATAATTAGTTATTATTGAAGTGCACTGATACTGAGTCATTGTAGATATTAGGACTAGTATTATGGAAGAACACCATCGAATCACGTGTTTGATATTTTGATTCTAACCATTTGGTTCTTAAACTTCTATTTAAACGCTCAGAGGAAAGGTAAGGGTGTTCACGTTTCTGATATAATACTTTGGAAGATTACCTTTGAAAGAACCAATGAATGGACCATGTTCTCAAGTTTTCCTCAGTTTCTTTTGATCTGGTGGTTAGGGTACTCGACTCGCAATCTGAGGGTCGCGGATTAGATTCACGTCTTCAAACATACTCGCCCTTTCAGCCATAGGGAGGAAGGGTATAACGTGATGATCAATCCCACTATCTCTTGGTAAAGAGTAGCCTAAGAATTAGCACAAGAGTTGACTAGCTAGCTACTTTCCCTCTAGTCTACCACTATAAAATTAGAGACGGCTAGTGCAGTTAGCTCGCGAGTAGTTTTGCGCTAAATTTGAAATACAAACAACTTGTTTTCTTTGTTCGTGACACCAAACATACTCACCCTTTCAGCCGTAGGGCGCTATAATGTGACGGTCAATCCCACTGTTCGTTGGTAAAAGAGTAGCTTAAGAGTTGGCGGTGGATGGTGATGACTAGCTGCCTTCCCTCTAATCTTACACTGCTAAATTAGGGACGGCTAGCGCAGATAGCCCTCGTGTAGCTTAGCGCGAAATTCAAAACAAACAAGTTATCTTATAGATGTATTGATTTCGTGAGTTAAAGTGAAAAGAAATGCTCACTCTACTATTTTAGCAAAGCTAGAATGGCTTTGCTTGTTCTTAATAACACATTCTCAGTTTTTAACATCCAATTTTTGCTTTTAACTATTAAATAGTGATAACCTAAAAGCACGCACCAGAACTTTTGTACAGAGATCACTTTTTATTTTAAATAAAACCAACTTGGTAAAACTGTGAGTTCAATGTACATTCTCAGATACGAGTCTGATTCTTGAAGTATGGAATAACGCTTGTAGAAGTAGTATATTTAGTGTCATTTTACCATGTTTAATACTGCCATTAACTTAAACTGAGTTAAAGTTATTCTCAACAACAGAAATTAAAGACACATTTTCGAATTTTAAGAAAAACACTCCCTCATTAGACTTAATAAAGCTCTAAATGAAAACGAAGATTATAGTCTGATGAAGCTTAGTTGAAAGATTTCGCCAAGATTAAGACTTGATGAAACGTTAGCTGAAAACAAAGATTAAGGCATGATGGAGCATTAGCTAAAGATTAAGGCCTCATGATGGTCTAGCTGAAATCGTCGCCAAGGCTTGATGAAGCACTAGCTGAAAATGTGGCTAAGATGTGCCTTATGAAAGAATGGCTGAAAACGTTTGGTATTTTGAAGCACATGCAATTTTAGTGAACATTGCTAATTACAAATTAATTTTGTCAATCCTCTCAATAAAAATATTACGGGTAAAAATAATTGAATGATGAAATAGTGTATTGTTAAAAATTATTCATGTTCTTTTTTAATTAGCATCAATATATATATATATATCCATATATATATATATTATAACGTTATTTTATTACCAAAAATAAATGTTTACAAATTTCATACTAATATAATTCAAAAAGACTAAGCGCCTTCATATTTAGAAAATTGTGTCTGACGCAACAATATGGTGGCAAGTATCAACATTTCAAAATAATGATGAGCGTATTAAACCTAATTCTTATAATATTACACATCTTTAAAAAGATTGAGCATAATTTAACAAAGCTGAGGGCCTTTTATTTTGACTTATGTCTATTATGCTTGTAAAAATATACTTAATTAATACTAATAGTACAGTAGTACTGAGTACACCGTTTGCTTATATTTATAAATTGAATAAAATAAGTATAAAATTGTAACGTAAATATAACTTGAGTTAGTTCATTGTTTGGTAGTACTAGAATTACTATTAGTAATAATCATGTGAATAGGGCTAAGCTGTAGTATATTACTGCAACTAGTACCAGTAAGATTAGTTTGGTACTGATAGTGCAGTTTCAAACAAAAATAACATGTCTGTTTTAATTAGTGAATTATTACTAGTAGTACTATTAGACTACATCTACAAAGTTTTATAATATTTGTATTTATAATGACTAAATATTAAAAATAAAAAAAACCTTAACTAATTGAGTAATTAGTAAGATGATGTAACATGTTATTAGTGTAGTAAAAGGAAAATGAAATATACTTTTTTATCTATAAAAGTTAAATCATCCAAACTGTTTCATGTGTTATTACTGTTGTCAAACATTAAAAATCTATGTGTTTTTCAGTTTAATTTTTCTAGTTTGTCATTATCAAATTCAAAGTTCAAGCATAATGTATTACCAGTGTAGCTGCTGTTCACATTGTTTACTAGTGGAAGGTGGTATAGTACAGAGCAGAAAATGGTCCATAATTTTTTATTAGGTCCATTTGTGCATTTTAATGACTTAGTTGTATTTTTGTTAATATTTTTATAGCGCATAATGTGATCCATACTTTCATCACACAAATTTCAGTTGTGTTATTGAGCACATGCAACTGTAAGTGAAAGAGGAATAACAAAACCTTATAACATTCAATGATTTTTCAGACATTTTCTGATAAAGTGGTGGACTAATTTTGAAAATGTATCCACCATGGAATACTGAAAGCTGCCATTTTACTTAATAAAATCAGTACATACCAACATTAGGTACATTATTAATAAGAATTCTTCGTAGTTGTTTTTACTGACATTTGGCAGATAATATGTGCTAACCTTTGACAAATGGCAAAAAATCATGAGTTAGTAAATCAACCAATAATAAATTACCACAATAATTATTTACGGAGGTGATATGTTATGAGAAGATAATTTATTTTTCTCATTTCTAGTGTAAGTGTAGACTGTACATATTCATGGAAAATGACAAAGGTGTTTTCTAATAAGCTACTAGCAGAATTTAGAGACAACTCACAGAATTATTGAAAAATACAAATATAGTATATAATAAAATGACATGTACTAAACACTTCAAAGGAGCAACTTTTTCTAGAAGTAGAAGGAATTATGATGGGATGTTTGGCCTATTTACACAAAAATAAACAATCTCTTAGGGCCGTAAGCCTAACCCATCAGTTACTTCAAATGACCTACATCTCATCAGTCACCAGATAAAATCTTCTTTCTCCAGAGGAAAATTTCTTACAGAAAACCCTTGAACTCTGAAATTGAACTAAAGACATCAACAGCCACTTTTTTCAAGTGATGCACCAATGCTGCTCTGTAGAAATTATTCTTGCTCTTTCACCTTAAATCTCCTTTCATAACATGGGGCTAAGATTCCTTATCGCACTTCCACAGCTTACCAAAATAACATGGAAATGTTTATGATTCCGACGATCTAGGGAATATGAGCTGCAACCATCCGATTTGGTCTCTTCTTGCATTTTCCTGTTTATTTCGAGGGTTTATTATACAGCTTAGTTGAGTATTATTGAAACCAACACATTTCTGTCTAAATCTTCATGCATAATGTTGAATTCATTCCACAGTAGGTTCTGTTTTAGTATCCTTTGTTTGATCATCCAAAATTTTATGTTTGGACAATTGTAATTCCTTTCTGTCTCGTTTTTTACACTTCTGCAACCTGAGCTTGTTATACTTTAAATTAATATTATTGAATAGTGTAGGAACTGTGCATTAAGTCCTTCTCAGACTGTTTAGTCTTCATAATGATTTTCAGTTGATGTGTCAGTGAGGTTAGGATGCAGTATGTCACCTAGCAACAAAAAATACTTTCCTACATGTTTGTTGTGTTAAGTTAAAACATCCTGATTACAACAGAAGTTAATAGTTTTGTGTTTTCCTTGATCTCCTTTTTTTAAAAATCAGGTATTACATTAGCATTCTTTGAATTGTCATAGTTTTTGTATTGTTTAGCAATTAATTTTCTTTTAAATTTTTAAAATAAATTACATTTTTATAAATAAATCTAATCTCCTGAAATTACCTGTCTTTTTCAAAACAGGTTTTTCTACCAATAATGTAATATCAAGCAAGCTTTTTTTCTTTCTCATAATTAAACAAACTGAACAGGCTAGGTATTTATTTTTACTGTTTAACATAGAGATAGGAGGTGTTAATATCTATGGAAGTACTAAACAGATGAGTGCTTAAGCCTTACAATCCCTTCTTCTTCTTCTACTGATAGTGTTTCTTGTGGTGGCCCTGGTTAGGAAATGCTGTTGTGTGATACAGTTTCTGTTGCAGGATGCTTTTTTTCCTTTATAGTACACTCAAATACACAGTACATATATTCCTCAATTTTTCAACCATTTATTTACTAAACACGTCTAGGTCTGGAGACTCTTGGTTGGGTATGTGGAAAACTTGTTACAAAAGGGCTGTGTATCATCACATACTATGTG
>NW_013667019.1:273432-275551 GCF_000517525.1 Limulus polyphemus | reverse complement strand
AAGCCAGTTTAGAAAACCTTACAAATTTGAGGCCAGATGGAGATGACTTTCGATGGTATTTCAAGGTTTGTTGAAATACAAATTAGAAAAAATTCTAATTGTTTCTTCAAAGCTGACAATATAACTTGTTAACAGTATCAATTTAACTTTTATTCTGTTTATCAAGCCTTTGATCTACATGTTTTTAATTGTAATATTTGATATTTATCTAAACAGCTTAAATGCATTATCACTAGATATTTTTAACACCTTTTCTGTTCCTCAGTTGTATAAGTAACTGATCCAAAAATTAATAGATCAAGATTTTTTTAAGCTTGTTATTCAACCAGATGAACAACAGAGCTGAACTTATATTTTAAGAGCATCTCGTGTTCAATGAATACAGTTAATAAAGTTAGAAAAAATACTACCTTTATGCTTAAAATAATAATACAATCATCTTTGTTTCTACTAACATTTCAAAATTTTGCAGCTTCATTAGGCCTATTACAAAAACTCAGTACCGTACTTTTACACAATAATAGTAAAGGAGATGTGTGTATTTATGATTGGTACAGTAAAAATGATGCAAACAGCTTAACTGCACTTCAATTACAAATGACACAGTGAGTTAGATATATCAAATTTTATAATAACATCTGATACAGAAAAAAAAATGTTTGACATGCTGGGTTTACAACTAGCCTGAACATAAAATCAAAATTACATGAGAACATCTACTTAACTTAAGAAAAAAAAGGTAAACAAACAGAAGTTTGACATAAGAACATAAAATAAAATGTTTGGTTGCCATGGTTCCCTCTGTAAGATACTTGCTTTTTTTGCTTTGTACAGAACAATTCACAAAGCAATGTAGAAAACAATTGTCTGTTACATTCATATGATTGTAGTGGAACTTCACAATCTAACACTATAATGGGGGCTTCTCAGCAGAAAAAGTTTGATAACTGCTGTCCTAATGGAGAAGTAAAATTTATCATTGTGTGTAGCTTTGATGAAATTGTGTTCCTCTGGGACAAGTTGTTTTTAAGACATAATTATTTAAAATACAAGGTTTTCTGTATAATTCCTGTATATTCAAATATGGAGACATGTACATATTTTCGACTTCTTCTGTCAAACTAGGCTTAACACATGTATCTTCACTATTTTCATCTGTGATCCCATTACTTGTGTTTATAGGATCACTTTGCACAAGAGATACTCCTCCTATCAGTAAGTTTCATACATCTGTGTTACACATTCATAGAATGTTGCTTGATGGATTACGCAGCCCTAAACTTTCCTCCATTTTTGGCAACGATATCTTTTTCTTTTTACTTAAAGAAATTTGCTATAAAAATTTACTTCTTAGATGACTTTTCAAGTCTTCCCCCTCCAAATTGAATTTCTTTTGTTCTTTAATGCAGTGAAAAGTTATTTCAGTACCTAAACTATATGTTCCTGGTTTTCAGAGTAAATTGTTCTGGTCTTGTTTCTGACAGAAATTCATATATTTGTGTTTCTTTTATGTTTCCTACTAATACTGCTGGGTTTTCCAGTTCTACTTTTATTACAGAGTTTGCTAACATTGTTCAGTTGACCATTTCTTTTTGCTTGCCTATGCTCTTTCTTGGATATCCTTTAATGTTGGTTAATTTGCTGAATTGTGGTTTTCATTAGTGACCCCTGTTTAGTCCACGATATATATATAAATAAATCAATAAATGTAATGTTATTAAATACATCAGTTGTAATGAATCAATAAATGTAATGTTATTAAATACATCTGTTGTAATAAATAAATAGATGTAATGCTATTAAATACATCAGTTGTAATAAATCAATAAATGTAATGTTATTAAATACATCAGTTGTAATAAATCAATAAATGTAACATTATTAAATACATCAGTTGTAATAAATCAATAAATGTAATGTTATTAAATACATCTGTTGTAATAAATAAATAGATGTAAAGCTATTAAATACATCAGTTGTAATAAATCAATAAATGTAATGTTATTAAATACATCAGTTGTAATAAATCAATAAATGTAATGTTAATAAATACATCAGTTGTAATAAATCAATAAATGTAACATTATTAAATACATCAGTTGTAATGAATCAATAAATG
>NW_013667019.1:266612-273411 GCF_000517525.1 Limulus polyphemus | reverse complement strand
ATTAAATACATCAGTTGTAATAAATCAATAAATGTAATGTTAATAAATACATCAGTTGTAATAAATCAATAAATGTAACATTATTAAATACATCAGTTGTAATGAATCAATAAATGTAATGTTATTAAATACATCAGTTGTAATGAATCAATAAATGTAATGTTATTAAATACATCAGTTGTAATAAATCAATAAATGTAACATTATTAAATACATCAGTTGTAATGAATCAATAAATGTAATGTTATTAAATACATCAGTTGTAATAAATCAATAAATGTAATGCTATTAAATGCATCAGTTGTCTGTAAGTAATTAAATCAGCTTTATAAAACAATAATGAACTTAATGCAAAACAAAAATAACATTATAATGAGAACAAATTTTAAAATTATTCTTCCAATACCAGTCCTCGTTGTCATCCTCAAGTCATAATGGATATTGTATGTGGCCATAGCACCCAAATGCAATGGGTGATATTCCATCTATCAGACAAGATCCAGATGTCAATGTCAAACTAACCAGCAACAAAGGAGAATCAGTTAAGGGTTGGGAGTTGAGAGCTTGAACCCACAACGTCTCAACTTCTTCTGCTTTTCACTATCTGCAGCCAGTTTTGGGAAGGCAGTTACCCTTAATATTTAGATGTAATTTTAAAGTAGAATTGAACCACCCTAAAATTCTACAATGTAAAACTCCCAACTTCTGACATTTTTTTGATATTATAAGATATGAAAAGTGAAAAAATATTCTTATAGTTGAAATAAATCACCCTATATCTCTACAACACTCCCAAGCTCCACCCTTTTATTTAATAATTAGTGATGTTAAACAGAACTAAAAACCCTTACCTTAATAGCTCTTAAGCCTCCATCCTCCTCTCTTTGTCTTGAAAATTTGTTCAAGTATAATCCAGGGGAGCCTTGGTATACTGAGCAAACATCTAAATAAATTAAAGTTAGTTACTTAAACCAAGGATAACCTTGAGTAACTAATGCCTTCTAAGTTCTCCACAATTTAGTTTCCCTGATCAATAGTTTAATTTTTAATGTAGTTTCATATTTATTAAAAAAAAGTGTGAACATTTTCTTCATATACCAGTCCTTATAGCCATTATTTTTCAATTTATTTATGAATAACTTAACAATTTGTAATAATAGTAATTCTATTATGGATAATGTAGAAATATATGGTGGTTTATTTCAACTATATAGTTTATATACTCATTTTTTGAAATTATGATTAAATTTTTAACATATTACCACTGAAGACATAGTTCCTAGTAACTATGTGCCATCTGACTTCCTTGCTACTTAGTAGTGACTCTACAGTGAAGCTTCCATTAGACCAACTTTCTTCAAGACAGACTTTCTAATATTTTCCCTGCTTTTCTTATGCAGTTTTTCATTTAACATTTTAGGTGTATAACTTCCAAAAATGCTTAAGAAAACTAAAGGTAAAAAGTCTATTGGATCTGCACTGGGTAAGTAGTCGAGTAGGGTTGCTGTAATTCAAGTTACCTAGGCCATCTTCTCATGAATAGAGCCATTGGCTTACGAAATTCTGACTGTAAGCATTCATTAACTCCAAGTCCTTGTTTCTGGTTTTGTTAATGGTACCAAGAGATGTTTCCAGTTTCATAGTAGTGACCTTTTTCATAACTGCTGCATCCAATTTGCAAATGAGGTTATTGGTCATGATTGGATTGGGGTGTGAAATTAGTGCCTTTTGCTTTTCTAAGAACTGTTGCAAGGTTATCTGCTTCCATGGAAAGCACTGAAAACTTCCTCTGTTTAAATTTCACATTCTTTGGCTCTGCCTTTAACTGTCTCACTGTGTAAATATTTTTATTTGGAAAAAGGGGTCACATACCCCTTCAACTACAGGTGAAGTTTGGGAGGCATTTTTATAAGCTTGTTAAGCAAGGTTTGTTTTTAAATACAAGATTAATGACCATCTATCACATGATCGTAGGTCTAGAACCTTCTCAACACTTACAGGGAAAAAGTAGGTCATGTGCATCTTTAACCTTTAAATGACCCTATTAATTTATAGACTCCACTAAAACAAAAACCTTTAACATGAAATATATGCTTTAAATTTGGAAGACTTAATAAATCAAGATTAATTTAAAAACTCAAGAAATATCAACTTTAATGAAATTGTTTTTACCCATTCTATTGTCGGCTTTGGTTTTTATAACACTGAACATGAAATTGTAAATGATATTGATATTGTGCAGTTTGTTTTTTCAAATGAGCAGAGCATGATTATAATCAGTTATATTTGTCATAAGGTAGTAGTATTAGAGTTATTGAAATTTTAGATACTGTGTTATTTATTAGGTCTCTTGAGGTTTTTATTAGAAGTGTGTATAATAGTATCTCAACCATTTGTTTACCATATTCATTGCCAGTGATGCAATTTCCTAAATATCAGAGCTCATCAGGCAAGCTAGGATACAACATATTAGTGATCATCATACCATGTATATAAGCTACTTGTTAGATTTGAGCAGAGCACCGATAGCCTATTTTGTAGCTTTGCACTTAACTTCAAACAAACAAGCTTGTTAGGTTAAGAATTTTTATGGCATGGACACCTTTTTTTTTTAAACTGCCAAAGTTTGAATATGATAAATTATATTATAATTGATTGTAAAGGGTATTATACTGGCACCACTGATATTAAGCTGGCTATTTGACCTTCATTACATTCAGTTAGTGTCAAAATATGCTCTTATAGATGTTCTTCATACATTGTTAGTCTATAACTTTAACCTGGTATTGTGTTTCTTATATCCACAGCTAAAATGCATGAATTGTGGAGAAGAGTCAGATAAATGGCAGTATGTGGTGATGGCGGTAAGTTGCCACAGTTAGTTGCATGTTGTCTTTTGAACTTTATTATTTTGGTTTTGAACTCCGTATTAAGTATTTTATGTGTGTTTTATATATCATTATAAACATGTATTTTTAAGAAATAAATTCTTGAAATCAAATTTCTGAACTTTTAAACTCATCTATAACTTCTTGTGTTAAACTTTTCTTTTTATAGTTTTTGTTGCTTCCTATGCAGTTTTATACAACATGTTAAATAGCTTAATAATTCTCATAGGTATTATGTATAGTGTTTACACTTATCATCATTACTGTACATAAGTTTTCCAGTCATGTTAGTAACTGTATGTAAGGTGTATGTTTGTCTTGGTAACTGTAAGGTGTGTGGTTGTCTTAGTAACTGTGTGTAAGGTGTGTGGTTGTCTTAGTAACTGTGTGTAAGGTGTGTGGTTGTCTTAGTAACTGTATGTAAGATGTGTGGTTATCTTGATTACTGTATGTAAGGTGTGTGGTTGTCTTAGTAACTGTATGTAAGGTATGTGGTTGTCTTAGTAACGATCTGTAAGGTGTGTGGTTGTCTAAGTAACGGTATGTAAGGTGTGTGGTTGTCTTGTTTACTGTATGTAAGGCATATCTCTGTCTGGGTAACTGTATGTAAGGTGTGTGGTTGTCTTGGTTACTGTATGTAAGGCATATCTTTGTCTTGGTAACTGTATGTAAGGTGTGTGGTTGTTTTATTAACTGTAACTATAACTTGGTAAGTAAGAGTCTTAGATAGTTAATGTTTTATAAATATTCAGGGGTATAAAAAGTTTTTTACATACTAGCTCTGCACTTGTAGTCATGAGAAATGTACTAGTCTAAATTGAAATTCATCTAATCCAACTGTTTATGTTTTATCACACTACAGTAGATAAATTATTACACATTGCAAATATATACATATTTGTATTCATGGCAGTGACTTCTTCCACAATATTACAAGGATAAAAATAACAGGACTTACTATAGCAAATGTGATGGAGATGGAAAATTTCTGTGCAGGTTATTCAGTCTACATATGTTATAAACTGGTATTCCTGACATGTGGAAAATAATATGATTTAATTCATAATATATAAAAACATCACATGTCTGTGCAGGTTATTCAGTCTACATATATAATGAAATCAAAACAACCAATGGGCAATCTGACATATGAAACAACTCACCCTTTTCCTTCAGACTTAGTAAAAAAAGCTGCTGTTTTATCTGGTATCATTTAAACTTTGCATTGAAAAAAATAAATTCTAATCTCATGGGAAAATAATAATGCTGATTAGAAAGTGTTTTAAATACAAAACTAAATAATTGATCATATTAATTTACAAGTTGGTAACTTAGTCATGAATATACATCAGGCTTACGATGGATTAGCCTATTCTTGATAAAAGGATACCATTCTTCATTGGTAGTTGATAGTTAGCAAGTGGAAAAAAATTGAAAAACAACCACAAAAAGTAATAAGAAATAAGGTTTGATTTTATGTACATGCACATGTACAGAACCACAACTTAGTATGTATTACAATTCATGGTAACACAAACTGAACATTTTTTATTAGCCCCTGGTAACACGCTGGTAGATTTTTACACACCTGGATACTATAGTTTCTTGTATAGATTCTAATTTTAATTAATGTTGATAATTATTATTACGTTTTTTAATCTTATGTGGAGGGTTGAGTATAAAAATTAAGGAAGTTTTTTACATGTAAAGTTTATTAAAAAGTAGGCTTGATATTTTATAGATGTATCATCATCATCATAAACTGAAATAAGTTTTGAAGTTATAGTGATATGAATTTTAGAAGTTAAAAGATTACAAGAAAAACTAGATGACCTGTAGACTCAAGACTGGAGAAATAATCGAATTTTGTACATAGGAGAAGGTTCCATTGAAAGGAAGTCGAGGTGAAGCTAATCTAGTCAGTAAGTGCAAACTCTGTGGAAGAGAAAACTCTATTGGTAAGAAAGACCCAAGCTTATAAACTGAATATATACCTTTCTTCCTCGTACTCTTAAAATACTTTTTAATAAGAGAAAAATAATGATTTTCAAGTTTAACACAGTATCAGCAAAACAAAAAAATTGTGTGTGTGTGTCAAGTTTTATTATAAAGTATTTATACATAACCATTCCAGTCTATTTAAGTTCTGCTTTCTCTACAGTTATGTATTACAGTTTAATAAGTCACTTTTTAATATTGTTAAAACACCCTTTGATTTCTTCTGATTTTGTGTTTTTAATAGAAATGTTCTCACTTGTCTAAACTATGGAAAACCTCTGTATCTAACATGAAAACTACACTAGTTAGGTGTTTTAAAAACATTTGAGAGGAAAGTAAATCAGAATATTTGTTTAGTAATAAATATTCTCTAAACAGAAGAAAAGTGTACAGTAGACATGCTGTAAAATTGCTAGCTAGTAGTGACTGTCTTCCTGTATCCTCATCTACATGCATTAATAACCTTAACAAATACTATTTACTGTGGTCAACGACCACATTACATAAGTACAAACTTACTAATAATCATTTTCTAATAGCTACTTTCTCCTGAAAGTGATGTTTTAAAAAGTAGCCATAAAATTCTAAAAAGGAATAGAAATCGTTTTTTAATATTTTATATTCAGAAACATTTTCTTTGGCAAGCATTCTTTTTACAAATTACTGAAACCTGAAATCTTTACTCTATTTCCAGTATATGAGTGGTTCAGAAATTCTGCTTATGCAGTAAATGGTAGTATTTTTTAATGTTGAATTATTCCAAAATAATTTTTTTTATTTGGTTTACTTACCACTGTATAGATACTTTTTTCTAGTTTCTTGAAAGAAAATGTATATCAAGCAAATAAGTGTACTTTCAGAAATTTTACATTTCATTTTGACCCCAGTGACTCAGTGGTAAGTTTTAGGGCTTATAATACTAAAAGTTTGGGTTTGACCCCTGTGTGGGCAAAATGCTAAGGGCTCACTGTACAGATGTGAACTTAAAAAACAAAAATATTTAATCTTATATTTATTCACAGAACCTAATGTAAACTTTTATTCCAATTCCAGAAATAATAAAAGACTCAATTAAAAGTTATACTGCGGATGACAGCAATCAGTTTAAAACAGTTATAATTTTTGACTGTCGAGGTTTGGAACCTGTAGATTTCTCTCCTCGGGTAAGTAATTTTTTTCCTTTGTAGTTTTTTTCTGTTTTTACACATTTCCATGTCATACCACCCTCTTTATGATGTTTTTCTTTTAAATAATATTTACTAAATCTTGTTCAGTTCTGTAGTTTTATAATGTATAATGCCCAAGCTGGAAAAAAATATAATCTGTTGATCAGTAGTTTGTGTAATATTACATTACAATAGAACAGATGCTAATTTTCATCACATGTTAATAGTATTTCATCTGGACACCTTGAGTTTTGTACACCACTGCCAATGACAGTTTTGTTCAATTTCAAAGATTATTGGATCAACTGCTTTACAGTACATAAAGCCTCAGTTGAAATACTACTTATATCAGTCATTTATATAATGTCAAATACTGTGGTGTTTAATGCCTAAGTTAAGCATGATTTGTTGATGAATAGCTTTTGTGTAAGAGAAAACTGCAATGAACAGCTGTTGAAGTGCTGCTAACCTACTTAGTAATTATAAACTGTACAGGAAAACAAATTCTATTAATAAGCTATAAGTCTCTAAACTTATATCTCCCTATATTGTTTTAAAATATACATCTGGAAAAAAGTTAAGCACCCCCGTGTTTTTTTCAAGTGATTCAGATTCGACGTTCTTGTGACTGATTATAAATTACCATTCAATCTAAACGTGTTTATCCAATGAAATTATGCATTATTGGGCACAAGAAAACAAGATTATCACCGTAAAATAACAATTTTTAATTACTATATCATGACA
>NW_013667019.1:264553-265637 GCF_000517525.1 Limulus polyphemus | reverse complement strand
CAACTGGTCAAACCACATAAAGTCGTATCTGCTTTTGAACAGTGTGGGCTAGTGGAAAGCAAAAACAAACTGTAATAATTTTCACAATAAATATATATGATATCTGTGTGAACATTAGTAAATTGAATGTTTTAATTTCAAGAATAATTTAGATATTAAAACTTAAAGTTTTTAGAAATTTGGTAACCTTTGAGAAAAATATGGAGTTGAAAGAAAGAAGAAAATATTTGAAATTAATATAAAATTATTTTAAGGTGAAAAAATGAATTGTTGCAATTATTTAGTAATTATATATTTATATTGTACGTATCAATACATTCTATTGTTAAAGTGTACAGTTGTCAAAGATTTTATGCTTTACATGTGAATGTTATAATCTAGGATAGAATAAATGACCGAAAGTCACGGGAAACTACTTTTTTTCTCTGCTTGTAACATACAATTTACTTTTTACTTGATTAGATTATAGCGTGTGTCATTGTTCTTATAGGGAGGGTTTATTGCAGAAGGTGCAGAAAGTGGAACAAAATTTCCAGAAGTTAGCCTACAGGAGAAAGTGAGTAGTGTAACAAATAATTTTAGATGTAAAGAATTTAACTTTGTAAATCCCACAGATGTTTAAAGGTGCAATGTGTTCATTTTATCCTGGACTTCGCATACTCAAATGGTTAGCATGCTGGACTGTGAATCCAAGGATCCGTGGTTCCCGTCTCCTTATCACGAAGTCGTACTCTGCACTTTGAGACCGTGGGTGCATTATATGAGTGAGGGCAAATCCAATTATTTAATTAATCCAAAAATTGGCTGTAGAGCTACTGACTAAGCTGCCTTCCACCAGCTCAGAATTAAAGATGGCTAGTGCATATAACCCGTGTGTAGCTTCGGGGAAATTGAAAAGAAATAGAGTATATCCTATATCTGTATTGAACACCTTACCTCCATATACAGTTGTGGAATATACTGAACATGTTACCACTTTATACACTATATCCTACAACTTTACACAAAGGGAATGTGTTCAGTGTATCCTACAACTGTACAAGGAAGTAATGTATTCAATATATCATACAACTGTACAAGTAGG
>NW_013667019.1:263004-263652 GCF_000517525.1 Limulus polyphemus | reverse complement strand
AATGTGTTTAGTATATCCTACAACTGTACAAGGAAGTAATGTGTTAAGTATATCCTACAACTGTACAAGTATGTAATGTGTTTAGTATATCATACAGTTGTACAAGTAGGTAATGTGTTTAGTATATCCTACAACTCTACAAGGAAGTAATGTGTTAAGTATATCCTACAACTGTACAAGTATGTAATGTGTTTAGTATATCATACAATTGTACAAGTAGGTAATGTGTTTAGTATATCATACAATTGTACAAGTAGCTAATGTGTTCATTATATCATACAACTGTACAAGTAGGTAATGTGTTTAGTATATCCTACAACTGTACAAGGAAGTAATGTGTTAAGTATATCATACAACTGTAAAAGTAGGTAATGTGTTTAGTTATATCATACAACTGTACAAGTATGTAATGTGTTCAATATATCCTACAACTGTACAAGTATGTAATGTGTTTAGTATATCATACAATTGTACAAGTATGTAATGTGTTCAATATATCCTACAACTGTACAAGTATGTAATGTGTTTAGTATATCATACAATTGTACAAGTATGTAATGTGTTCAATATATCCTACAACTGTACAAGTATGTAATGTGTTTAGTATATCATACAATTGTACAAGTATGTAATGTGTTCAATATATCA
>NW_013667019.1:260057-262994 GCF_000517525.1 Limulus polyphemus | reverse complement strand
GGTAATGTGTTTAGTGTATCATACAACTGTACAAGTAGGTAATGTATTCAATATATCATACAATTGTACAAGTAGGTAATGTGTTTAGTGTATCATACAACTGTACAAGTAGGTTATGTGTTTAGTATATCATACAACTGTACAAGTATGTAACGTTCAATATATCATACAACTGGACAAGGAAGTAATGTGTTCAATATATCATACAACTGTACAAGGAAGTAATGTGTTCAATATATCATACAACTGTACAAGTATGTAATGTTTTTAGAATATCATACAATTGTACAAGTATGTAATGTGTTTAGTATATCATACAATTGTACAAGTACGTAATGTGTTTAGTATATCATACAACTGTACAAGTAGGTAATGTGTTCAATATATCATACAACTGTACAAGTAGGTAATGTGTCTAGTATATCCTACAGCTGTACAAGTATGTAATGTGTTAAGTATATCCTACAACTGTACAAGTATGTAATGTGTTTAGTATATCATACAATTGTACAAGTAGGTAATGTGTTTAGTATATCATACAACTGTACAAGTAGGTAATGTGTTCAATATATCATACAACTGTACAAGTAGGTAATGTGTTTAGTATATCATACAACTGTAAAAGTAGGTAATGTGTTCAATATATCATACAACTGTACAAGTAGGTAATGTGTTTAGTATATCCTACAACTGTACAAGTAGGTAATGTGTTCAATATACCATACCACTGTATAAGGAGATAATATGTTCAATATATCATACAACTGTAAAAGTAGGTAATGTGTTTAGTATATCATACAACTGTACAAGTAGGTAATGTGTTCAATATATCATACAACTGTACAAGTAGGTAATGTGTTCAATATACCATACCACTGTATAAGGAGATAATATGTTCAATATATCATACAACTGGAAATGTTTAAAGTACACCTCTAATGATTATTATCTTGTGTTCCATGCTTTCATTACGATATGACTTGAGGGCTAAGTTATGTATTTTAGTGTCTTTAAACTCATTTTTATAAAGAAGAAAAAAATGTGTTTCAGGAAATAAGCTTCAAGTTTTTGTTGGCAAAAATTAGAAATTTAACAATGTTTTTTTTAAGTACATGCAATATAACATAATGATTAACATATCAATAACCCTATGTGCATGGGTGGAAGTCAAAGTTTTTAAGCCATAACCTTTTCAGTGTGCCATTCAACATGATATTATGTATCTGGTGTCAGAGTTATCAGTTATTCATTTTACTCTACATTGCTGATTTAGGAACAGTTTGTGTTAGAGTAAATATCATTTACGGTGTATTATGGATATGCATTTCAGGGATTCTAGAGGCTATATATGTAATGTACAAACTATAAGTTGTATAAAAGTATTTTTATTCTTCACATGAACATCACCTGATTGTGCACGCTTGACTTGTCTGAATTTCAGTCAGACTGACATAGTCAATTCACAGACATATTTTGAAAACAAATACCTTTGTATCTCATCTGATTTTTGGTGTACCAAGACTTGTATATTTTACTACAAGCTTGCCACATTTCCTATAGATACACTCTGTAAATTTGGAATCATAGTCAATATTCCTTTTCCAATACGAGGTTGGCCCAATGGACTGAGCCCATGCACATTCGGTTAATTATTATAAAATGCTGGACCAGAAGGTAGTTTAATAAAAAACAATAGCTTTAACTAACTTAAAAAACGTTTGGATATATAATCCACCTGTATTGGTAATTAAAGATTTAAAAGGATTTTATATTGTGTTGAGCTTTGTTGAAAGGTGTTCTTTTTTTCTTATCTTTAGGAATGGGCAGACTATGATGAAAAGTCCAAAGAATCAGTTGGAGTTTATGAATTTACTCATAAGTTTGTCAAGGTTTGAGAAATAAAAGACAAAGTTGTAAAAAAAAAACTTTCTTAGGTTAAGCACACATTACTAAGTGATTTTGGTTTTTGCTTCAGCTGCTGTCAGTATATTATGAAGGTATGTAAGAGCTTTACATAAATGCCTCAAAAGTAATTCAGTGCTCAAGAAATAAATTTTTAATTGCTTCTTTTTTCTTTTTGCTTGAGTTTGTGTTTTTAAGAAATTTCTTCTTTTCCGGATTTTTAAAACATATGAACATTATGTTTGCAGTTTTTAAATATATGAACACCCTTTAGTTCTTGATCTTTTTAAACTTGTTCAATACACCGTGAACTCTGTTCAGTAAAATACAATCTTGTGATCTCTTGTGTGCAATATCATTATGAATAAGGAAGAAGATTAAAAACTGTATAATTCAGGTAGAAGAAGAATAAAGTGCTGTTTTGTAATACAAATAAACTGAGAAGAATTAACTGTATTATCTAGAAAACTTTCAGTTGTTAACTATATATATGTGTTACTTTACATCATGTAACACATATCGTAAGTATATCTTACACATAGTTTCACATGTAACACATATAGTAAGTACATTTTACACATAGTTTCACATCATGTAACATATAGTAAGTATATCTTACACATAGTTTCACATCATTTAACATATAGTAAGTACATTTTACATGTAGTTTCACATGTAACACATATAGTAAGTACACAGCATGGTCACAAGTAAATAGACACCACCTTTTCAGAAAAAAATGAAATTTTGCAGTCATATTCTCATGAATTGATATATTTATAATTTAATTAATATATAGTAGATCTTCCTTTCGCTTCGTGGAGTTCGTTTATCCTTTGGGGCATCGTGAGAATCATCTCGTCAATTTTAGATTGTGGGCTTTTCGCCCACTCTTGCTTCAAAACTTGGAGTAAATCGTTCTTCAAAGTTGTTTTTTTTTGTTGTTTCTTGACTTGCCGGTCTAGTATGGCCCAAAGGTTTTCGATGGGGTTCATGTCAGGAGATTAGCTCGGCCAGGGCAACTTCTAGATACCA
>NW_013667019.1:251921-259846 GCF_000517525.1 Limulus polyphemus | reverse complement strand
CACTAAGCTCGATCTCCTACCAACCCAAACAGCTTCCCAAACCATCACGCTGAAACCACCATGCTTCACAGTTGGTTGCAATCTGTTGAGCCAAAACTCTTGGTGAGGCATTCTCCAGACCCATATCGTTCCACTGTTCAAAAATTGAGCGAATCTCGATTCGTCGGAGAACAATACGGTCTTCCAAAAGTCCAGAGGCTTGGTCATCATATCACTTGCCCACTTCTTTCGTCTGACTATGTTAACAGGTCTTAATAAGGGCTTCCGTCTAGCTGCTCTGCAACAATAACCCAATCTGTGGAGAATCCGTTGAACAGATTTCGGGCTCATCCCACCAACTTTGGCCATTCTGCAGTCGTTAATCTGGGATCCATTTCGATGCTCCTCTTGACAGCCCTTTTTGTCTTCTCTGATGGACCAGGACGACCTGGACGCTGCTCAGTTGTTTCCTGAACTGCACGACGATTCTGTTGACTGTCCAAAGCGGGATTCCCAAATTCTGCCAAATTTGCCGCTGACTTATTCCACCATCTGCTTGACCAACTATCCTTCCTCTAACAAAATCTGACAATTCAAGAGAACCTTGAGTTATAGGTATGTTGTAGCACAATATAATTAGTGTGCGGACCATTTTCATTTAGAAAGTGCTCTGTGAACACAAATTAGTTAGCATAAATCAGTTAAATGACGAAAAATTAGGTGTCTATTTACTTGTGACCACTCATTGTATATTTTACACAGTTTCACATCATATAACACATATAGTAAGTATATTTTACACATAGTTTCACATCATGTAACACATATAGTAGGTATTCAAATTTGATGACGAGGAACCCACTTTGGGACTAATAATGGCTGGAGACAGCTTGAATGGGTAATGAAGAAAAACTTGAAAATAAGTTTAACATAATAGCAAATGTACAACGTTTTAACAAGGTTTTGTCATCATCACCTGATGATGACATAACTTTGTCGAAACATTGTACATTTGCTGTTATGTTAAACTTATATTAAAGTTTTTCTTCATTACCCATTCAAGCTGTCTCCAGCCATTATATAGTAGGTATATTTAACATATGAAGTTTAACATCATGTAACACATATAGTAAGTATATTTAACACATGCAGTATCACATCATGTAACACATCTGTATAATAAGATTCAGTGGCTGTGTCACGTAACTCCTCCTAAACTGTTGGTCACACTGACTTTTAAATGGTACCAAACAAATTTTCTTGGTCCCAAGGTTTGCATAAAAGGTAAATCTTTCCACAAAACCCCTTAGGGGACCACTTTTATAATCCTCCAAATCTCCCATCAGTGCAGTCAATTTAAAACTTGTTATATGTAAATGCTTTTCTTTATACCATCTGTAATGCAACTTGGTTTTTTTTTACTTGCAGCCAACCTTTTGGTTTATGCTTATCTTGAATACTTAAGAATCTATTTTCAAATTTTGTTCACATTTGATCAGTATTTCCAGCTAATTTAGTTGTCAAATTCACAGCAAATAATTCTTGTCTCATCTTTTTCATTTTGCTTTTTTGACATTTGGAAACAAAATTATATTATTCCTTATCCCCATATGCAGCAAAACGTCAATTCTAATTGAATAATGATCACTTGGACTCGTATGTTCCCAAATCTCCACCCTATCAGCCATTTCTTTGTTAGAAGGTAGCATTGTTCCTAGTAGGTTCCATAACCATTTGTTGAATAAGGCAATCTTGAACAGTTTCTAAAAACCTGTCTACCTTAGGACTCTTAATCTAGGTGAGTGAAATTAAAATCTACCATAATTATAACCTCATCAACAGCTGAATTCTTTATCTCATTAATTACACCAGTTTCATCTGGTGGTCTATAACAAGTTTTAACTAAAAGCCTTCTCCCCTTATAACCACTAACAGAAACCCCAGCATTAATGTCAGCTTTGAAATCCTCAACTTGAACAGGCTGTAACTCAGTATTTTACATATATAGTTATTTCTTCCATTTTTAAGTATTCTATCCCTATTAAACGTGTACTGTGTGAAGTCAGTTTATTTTACACATGTGGTATCAGGCTAGTATGTGAATCATTGTTGTTATCTTAGAAGCAAGTTAGTCAAAACTTAAGATACACGTGATACTTCTTCATCTATTCTTTGAAATCAGCCTGTATCTCTTTGACGATGTTCATCTTGAAGTATTATACTTCTAGGATGTTGGGATGTCTTGCTTTTAGTTATTTTTCAGTCTAATTAGTCACATGACTTAGTCTAGTTAGGTTCTCTTACATCTGTTTTGGTGAATGTTATTGATAAGAATAGAACATCTCTAGAAATTGGGTTGTTTTGTTCACACTCATACACATGAATCATATCTAAGTTTTTTCTATAAGCTAAGGCAATGAATACACTATGCTGTTCACACTGTTTTCTTTGCTTCATAGTTTTCTTGTCTTGTTCTGATTGGATCCTAATATTTTCGGACAACTACTTTTTTTGATTGCTTTAACTTCAACAGGAACCTTCATTAAGAGTAAAAACACAGAATCTGACATATTCTACTCTTAATATATCAGCACAATGTGGCCGAAAAGAAATTATAGAGACCTTCATTGTTGACTGCATCCACAAGATCACAACGTCTACATTTCATGCAAACATCACACCTTGCAGGGCAACTGAGACTAAACATGACTTTCAGACATTCTCCCAGTATATATTGACTAGTTTAGCACTGAAAACAGGTCATTTGTGGGTTAATCACTTTGCAAAAGGGAATGAACTTTCATCAACATTTTGACATAAACAATGAGAGAAGATGATGATGACAAAATCTAGTCGAAACCTTGTACATTTTCTGTTATGTTAAACTTATATTAAAGTTTTTCTTCATTACCCATTCAAGCCGTCTCCAGCAATTATTAGTCTCAAAGTGGGTTCCTCGTCATCGAAAATGAGAGAAGAAGAATTTTCAGATAAAGATTTCTCTGCAAGTGATGGACCGATGAGAACAAAAGCTGTATCGTTCTGAAGCTTTTATAATAAATTATAGTTAAAAGGAATTCCAATGCTTTTGTCGTTTGCCAGATACTGTGATGATAAAAAAGGGCACTAATTGCTAACGATCAACTCCAGAGTTTTGGGTTAAAACATATGGTACCTTTCTGTTATACCACCGCAACTGTTACCGTTAAGCCTAATGTTTAAGAACCAGTTATATAAGTTTTTTTTATCGGTAGTTTGTCTTTAAACTAAAGTAATAAAGTTTATCTTTAATTATATAGAACTCAGAAATAGAACTTTATTAGAAGTGACAGTAACTAGTCTTTCCTGTATACGTAATGTTAATAATACAATGTATTTAGCTTGATCTATATTATAACCTACCTAAAACTATTGGCTGAATTGAAACACGAATTTAAACCTTAAAAAACGAAGACCAATAAACTAGTTTTTAGATTGTGTTTATTTAATGAAACAATGTATTTAATCTGTTTTACGATTTACTTTAATGTGAAGACAAACTAGTGATAAAAAGACTAATATAATTGGTTCTTAAATGTTAGGCTTAAGAGTAACAGTTGCGCGGGGGGATCTAACTCGGCTTAGACTGAAAAGTGATTCTGAGGTATTACTAGCTTCTTTCTAGAACTAAGTCGATGGTAAAGGAGATTACTTGAGAAATTGTTATACGATCTTAGATATAAAATAAACGTATAGGTGGTGATTTACTTATAAACCAACCTTTTGCACTACAAATGGTTCTGTGTTATTAACACTAGCAGATGTACCCGTGTAATGCATGGTGAGAGGTGGATGAAAGTTAACAAATCAGATGTTGATATTATGGAAAAAAGTCGTATCGTTTAATCTTATGGTTCTATTTTATTAACACTAGCAGATGTATACCCGTGTAATGCATGGTAAGAGGTTGATGATATTATGGAAAAGGGTCATTGTATTGTTTAATCTTATTGCTTTTTCTAACTCTGATTCACTTTGTCTTCTTTCACATTCTTGCTCCTTCCAAGTTCAAATCTCGAAGACCTACTTAACAGTATGATTTTCCTTAGGCCTCTCAACCTGTTTTTTATTTTCAGTTGTCCATTCTGTTCGCCCCCCAGTGGCGCAGCGGTATGTCTGCGGACTTACAACGCTAGAAACCGGATTTCGATACCCGTGATGGGCAGAGCACAGATAGCCCTTTGTGTAGCTTTGTGCTTAACTACAAACAAACCATTCTGTTCGTGATAACACAGTACACACTATTGATAGGTATTACTGTTATGGGGTATTTATGTCAATGAATATTTAATTACTCAAGTGACAGATCAGACTTGGAAACGAAATCTGTAACAATTATGAATATAAAAATGTGTTTGTTTGTTTTGTTTTTCGAAATTTATCGGACCCGGCATGACCAGGTGGTTAGGGCCCCTGACTCGTAATCTGTGGGTCGCGGGTTCGAATCCCCGTTCCACCAAACATGCTCGCCCTTTCAGCCATGGAGGCATTATAATGTGACGGTCAATCTCACTATTCGTTAGTAAAAGAGTAGCCCAAGAGTTGGCGGTTGGTGGCTATGACTAGCTGCCTTCCCTTTAGTATATGTATAAACAATATGTGAAAAATAAATCACTCGAATGATTGATGAGATTTAAAAACAAAATGCAATTGTAAAATTAATGTTCTAACCAAGTGTTTTTGTTTTAAATATACCAGTAAGTAAGAAAGTACATGTATACCTGATGTAATGAAAGAGGAAACTAGAGAAATCCAGTCAGTACCCCTAGTGGCCACCTCGACTGAGTAATCCATATTTAGCCATCACGGGAGTTATGACATCTGTGCATTTTACAATAAAAATAACTTCTTGACACGTCCCAAATCATTCCTAGTTGATTAAACCATATTTAACACATCTAAATGCAAAACCCCAGGAGGAGTTATAGTACAAACACACTTCTCTCACATTATAGTAGGATTTAGTGTCTTTAAATACTGAATATAGTAATTCTGAGCGTCTTTAAGTAATATAGTATCGTTTAGCGTCTTAAAATACTACACATATCAATATGGAACGCCATTTAACACTATATATATAGCCAGTGGTGTAGAGCAGCGTTCCCTTATTTTTTAGCCTAAATGCTGTCCCCTCACTATCTTGAACGAATCCGACCTTATAAATCTCAAACTTCGTGAATATTTGCCCACCCCGTAGAAAGAATCATTAATCCTTTCATGCAGGTTGTAGGCAAGTTATCAAATTATAAGGAAATAAAATAAAATGAGTAGTTTGTTAGTTTTGATCAAAAGTTCCAAACAACTTATGGCCAGAGTTCATACTTCTTAACTTTTCACACTTATTTTCTGTAGTCATTTTGTTAGCAACTGACTTAGAAACTCGACGAAACAAAATTAATAATACTGTAGGGACTTTTCAGTATGGATCACAAAATTCCAAAGTAAACCTCCTGAGAATTTTTACTTCCAATCTTTTCACACCTATTCCCTATGTTTATTTTATTGTTAGCGGCTTAAATAGAAACCTTTCGAAAACAAAGCAATGAATCGCCACTCTTGGCATTATACTTTTTCAGGCTTCGAAAACACAGTTGGGTAGGGTTTATGGGTTTGTTTGTAGTACAGCAATTGCAACAAGCATTGTCTAAATTACTTTATAAAAGTGCGAGGAAATATTTACGATATGGCTGTATACAAAGTCTGATCCAATCTAATAAACTTGCTAGGCATTTGAATGTTAGTTACCTCCTGAGGTGGTCGGTATAGATGTAAAAGTGCATAAGAGCTTATGACCATCCTATTTCCTATTTAACCATATTTAAACAGTAACCAATAAATGCTTATTTTTCAGTAATATAAATACGGCCCGTTTTGGTTTAGCCTTCTTTTTAAGTACTTTAGAAGCCTTACAGAAAAGGGATATTACTACAGTTTATGCAGACAAGTTAATTCGTCGCAGCATACGGTTTTTAGAAGGAACATAAGGGTAAAAAGGCCTTAAAAGCAGAGAATGCCATCAAGGAAATGAAGTTTTATTAATAACACTGACAGAGAACAAGATTGTTTCAATCAATTACGGCTAATTTTTAACCAGTATCATAAACAATATGAAACAATGGTTATTCACACTAACTTCTTCTCAGGAACCAAATGGGTCATGGCCAGGCACTTCTAATTTTATTCCAAACATAATTTCTGAACTCCTTACCTTAAAAGTTAATGAGTGGCCAGCAAAGATAAATCCAGGCTTTGGAGAAAGGGAAATGGAGCCCCTTTGTAAACGTTTCAGATTGCCATTTTAAAAAACAACCACAGCATACAGACACTTTCTAGACAACTGTGGGCACCATATTACATCAGATCTGAATCCTTTAATCGGGTGTTCAAAAGTCATCCCACGCAGTTCTTTCGAATGTGAACGAGGCTTCAGCAGCATGAACCTTATCATTTCGGAAACGAGGTCTAAGCTGTTAATGAACCATGTGACAAATCTTATGTTCATTAGCTTCACGGCGCTCTGATTCAAAACTGGAAACTAGTCGACTATTTTATACAAATGGCTTTGGTGTCATCGTTCAGCAACTGATACACGAACAAGAGTAACCAAGTCCAAGGAACTCACTAAGGACCAAGTTTGAAAATTGTTAATAAGTTATACAGTAACTTATTAACAGAATTAATAAGTTATACAGTAATTCAAAAGTTGAAGGTGAGAGAAAATTAATTTTTTATTGATACATTTTTAAATGTAGATATCAGTTACAATTAAAATTTACAACTACTATTTGTGAAATGTGTTTTTATGTATTGGTGACGTAATAAATACTAATCATAGAGACGCTTTCAAAAAGCGTTCCCTCACTTCTTTATTTAGCACTATACCATTGTAGATAGCTATATTTAGCGTCTTCTAGTACAATAGGTAGTAATATTTAGCGTCTTCCAGTAATGAAGGTAGTAATATTTAGCGCCATCCAGCAATGTAGGTAGTCATATTTAGCGTCTTCCAGTACTGTAGGTAGTCATATTTAGCGTCTTCCAGTACTGTAGGTAGTAATATTTGGTGTGTTTCGGTACTGTAGATTAGTGGTGTGCAAATGTATTTTTCTTTTTGGCGCCCTTCTTTCTAAACATGCATTTTGTACCCCCTCTCCCCCATTCTCCGTGTAACATATTTGTGTATATATTTTCCCGTGTTAATTGTTGTAACTACATAACTACTTACTAGTAATATTTTTCCGTAATTTTTAAAACTTTTATTTTTAAATTTATAGTTTCAGATATAATTTATTGCTCCTATAGTCATAGTTGTGCACCACCACGTACCGACTGTTCGCGGCTCCCTAGGGTGGCGCGACCCCCACAGTTTGTGCACCATGCACGTAGACGTTTGTTAAGCGTTTTCCAGTACAGTATACTAGATAATATTACATAACTCACGTTGGACAACAGAAGTGATAACTAGTTGGGATGTGCAGTTTCAAACAGCGGCGCCCCACAGCGGAACAGCGCCATGTCTGCGGACTTACGGCGCTAGAAACCAGGTTTCGAAACCCGTGGTGGGCAGAACACAGATAGCCCATTGTGTAGCTTTGTGCTTAAACTACAAAAAAAAAAAATCAAACAGTGGGAACTCATCAATCCAGCTATGTTAATAACAAAGAACGTTCTCCAATGGAACCTTTGATTAGTTTTAAAAGGTTCAACTATTCCGGTATAACTTTTATTTCACAGTGAAATAAATACAGAGGACGCCCTAAACATAATCAAAACAAAATAGGGTATATTTTCAGGCTAGTTTTGTAGATAAGGTCAAAATCTATATATTTTTTAATTGTGATTTCACTATGTTGTCACGTGCTCGCCCTTTCATCCGTGTGTGTGTGTGTGGGGGGGGGGGGGGGGTT
>NW_013667019.1:246798-251904 GCF_000517525.1 Limulus polyphemus | reverse complement strand
TTAGTAGTAAGGTAACGTAAATACTATATATTTTTAATTTAGTGTAGTTCTACTATTAGTTGTCGTACGTCTCGCCGTCTTACTACGTCGTGTGTGTGTGTGGGGGGGGGGGGGGGTTATAAAGTGACGGTCAATCCCACTATTCGTTGGTAAAAGAGTAGCCCAAGGGTTGGTGGTGGGTTGTGATGGTTAGCTGACTTCCTTCCAGGCTTTCACTGCTAAATTAGTGACGGCTAGCACAGATAGCTCTCATGTAGCTTGGCCCAAAGTTCATAACAAACGAAACCATTATGTGATATTTAATGTTTTACTGTTCTGGTTTATGTAAGTGGTTCCAAAACCCTGGGGGTGCGCGAGAACCTTTTAAAAAACATCAACAAAAATAAACCCAACGCCTCAAAATTAGAAGGCTGTCTTGGTGAGCTGTCAACATATTCCACTAGCTAGCATCCAATGCCCACTTACTGTTGACTCCCCTTCGAATCACTTCTCTTGATTTATCTTTTTATTAAAATAACTTTTTTTGTAAGACGCTGGGCTATCTGGATACATACCATTTTCGTATTATGCTCAAGTTTCAACTATATATACTAGCTGAATTATCCGTCTCCAGTTGCTTCAGTGACATGTGGCAATAAGATATTAACAAATAAATTTGTACTATTACATAATTTTAGTGGATCAAGTCAAGATTTCTCAACAACATTTTTGATGAGCCAACCTTTAATTTCAGAATATTACCTGTTGGGTTATTTACAGCATCAACTGTAACTGGAGCTGTAGATGAATTCCTGTCCGGGCATCTTTTGCAATATATGTCATTTCGAGGTGTAAGAATTTCTCTTTTACACAACCGTTAATAATTTTGACAAATATTAGGGAACACCTTTTAATTTTTTTTCATTTAGCTCTTCTGCATCCTCAACTAAGTTACCACATTTGTCTATAATAGTAATATAAATGTTTGATTAATTGATTGGAAACTTTCCAACACTAACTTAGAATAATTTTCTGAATTCAACTGTCTGCTTTTATATCACCGAAGTTATAAAAAACAGAAAATAAAAATATTCTGTTACGTATCTGCTTGTTTGTTAATTTCCGATAGAATTTCTTTTCGAGGAACTTCAGCGATACGAGTCCCTTCTTGATTAAACCAGTTTAGTCTTTCTCGATACAAACTTTTAGTACACAGTAATTCCACTGTCAGTACGTTTCTCGTCACTTTAAACTTAACAACTTTTATAATACACGCTATAAATCACAGCGATTCACAATCTCGACAACTTCGTTCTCTACGAGTGCAAAACACACACTAGCTCGAAAGAGAATCGTAAATTACCCGACCCTCACCGTGACTACTGTTCGCTTTATCATACATTCAATCCCGCTGGCTTTTCTCGTCAGGCTTATATACTAACAAGGAGGAGTCTCTCGATCACACTCGAGCTTCCCTGATAATTCGAGAAACTCAGTCACGCATACTCCCGGAATCACGTGACTTCCGCTGTCGTAACAATACCACAAATTAACGTGTGTATTACGCGTTCAACATAAACAACATTGTTGGTCTAACAACAATATCGTGATAATTCTGTTGCTAAGCGACGTTGTTTGGTATTGAGACAAAAGCTGAATTAGAAGCCAAAAATTAGTTTTCGTGGAAAACCTGGTGGGAATTTTGCCCCATAATGTTACTTCTGGGGACCTTTAGGGGTCACCATGCCAAGTTTGGCGATGATTGGTCAAATAGTGTGCGAACAGTTAGCGGACAGACAAACATACAATTTCGCTTATATATATATAGATTGTGTAATTTTTGCTTTGAAAATCAAAGGTTTGGAATTAAAAAATAAAATGTTGTGAAAACTGAACATTTTAAAATAAATGTTTTTAAAATATATATATCTTTTTGCTTTTAAATACTTGTTTCAAGTAATTTGGACACTTGTGCAGGGAACGGGAAATTGAGCTAGGTTAAAGCTTCTTGATATATCACATTGAGAATCGTAGTGATGAGCTACCAGATGTAATCCTTGCGTTCTTCTCCCTCTTTCCACTTCAGTTTCTCTCAAACTTATTCTTACAGCTGCTTCCCTCATTCCTTCAAGTCTTTCATTTCTTAATATCCCCGTCACACCAAACATGCTCGCCCTTTCAGCCGTGGGGGCGTTATAATGTGACGGTCAATCCCACTATTCGTTGGCAAAAGAGTAGCCCAAGAGTTGGCGGTAGGTGGTGATGACTAGCTGCCTTCCCTCTAGTCTTACACTGCTAAATTAGGGACGGCTAGCGCAGATAGCCCTCGTGTAGCTTTGCGCGAAATTCAAAAACAAACAAACATTTCTTAATTCACCAGATTCTTGTGTACGTATTTTATCTCTTTGAACTCTTTCAGCTTCAAGCCTTACTTCTATTTCTTCCTCCTGTTGATTTCTCCTTCTATTTGCTGTTCTAACTGTATCAAATTTTAGCCTTACTGCTCTTTCCTCCTGTGATTCGTTTCTCTTTCTTTTTGCTTTTCTTGCAGCCTCTGAACTGTTTTTTGAAAGAGACTTTGATGCGACTTTTCTTGGCATTTTAAAGGATAAGCATATATGTTACTTTTCTCGTAAAGAGTTAATAATTAAATGAGAGCTCCAAGTCATTTACATTGAATTTTATACCAAGGAAAGTGATCAGTTCTTTATATTAGCTCCATGCACACTTTCCTGTTGGAGAAGTGATCAGTTCTTTATATCCGTTCCCTGTACAGTTTTCTGCTGGAGAAGTGATCAGTATAATTAAGTACGGAGCATCAGCTACCCTTGTTTAAAAAAGAAAAGAAAAAGTACTTTTTAAAAGTGCTATGTTCATTACAGTTACACTTTTAAAAATAGTACAACAGTATTCCATTGCATTCTCTTTCGAATAAAAGTTTTTAATAGCCAAAGTCTATCTGATTCCTAAAACGAAGTCATTTTCGACAGTTCAGTAATTTTACACTTCGCGATTGTTAACGGAATATCACTTTGCTAATGAACTACAAGTACAATTGTTTGTTTTGAATTTCGCGCAAAGCTACAAGAGGGCTATCTGCGCTAGCTGTCCCTAATTTAGCAGTGTAAGACTAGAGGGAAGGCAGCTAGTCATCACCACCCACCGCCAACTTTGGGCTACTCTTTTACCAACGAATAGTGGGATTGACCGATCACATTATAACGCCCGACGGCTGAAAGGGTGAGCATGTTTGGTGGGACGGGAATTCGTACCCGCGACCCACAGATTGCGAGTCGAGTGCCCTAACCACCTGGCCATTCCGGGCCTCGAAACATGACTTCCAATATTTTTGCATTCAGTAGATAATACCACTGAACTCCAAAGATTATGTACTACCGAAGGTTGCATAGAACATGTAATATAGATGTACTTCATAGACAACCCCTCAAAATTAAAATAACCATCTCCAGAAGTCTTATAAAGAGAAATGAGTCAGATATCGGTATATGAGAGAGAGAAGAAGACCCTCCAACCCTCAGGATATTGGATGGACAGACAGAATTTTGATCCCTCCATGTTACTTCTGGAGACCGTAGAGGTCACCATGGTGGAAATTGGTCAAATAGTGTGCGAGGAGTTAACGGACAAACATACAAAAGATTTCACTTTATATATAGATTAATTATATTTTGGAAATATTACAATAAATATATTGAAAAAAAAAACAGTTTTTTCTTTCATTTATATATTTCAAATGATGCCATTATTTTGCACCTCACCAATTGCTATTTCACAAGTTGAAAAGTATACTTGTTGTAATAACATTTGTAGTATTACAGGGATTAATTCAACTCGTCAAAGCGCTATCAGATGGCGCCACAAAACGTACTAAACCGAAGAATGGTTAACGATTTTCAACTTAGTATGTGCACGGTTTGATTACAGGTTCGAAATTTCATCTCGCTATGAAACAACAACAAAAAACAACTGTTCTATATTATAATCATTTTGTATTTCAATAAATGACCGTGGCTCAATCAACCAAAAATATAATCTGTGGAAACAGTGTAAAACTTTAAATATTTTGTAGCTTATCAACAGTATTTACAATCAAATATAACTTACAAAAAAACAATAACAACAAAAAGCTACGTAAAACATCATAAACTAATATGACCACCAGGTGTGTTTCAACATAATTGGAAAAATTGTATTAGAAGGATATTATAATTTAAATTAAACAAGAGGAAATCCTCAATAGCAGCGTCTCAAATCGATCAAGAGATGGAGCTACGAGCTAAACGTTTGTACTTGACAAAACAACAACAACAAAAAACTCAGAGTCATTCTATGAGTCACTGTGCCTCGGCAAAAAAATGTTACATCAAGAGACTTCAGAAACTTACATTAGTGACGTTTCACGGCTTTGAGAGTTACTTCAATGTATTGAGAGCCTGGGAAAAATATGTAGATCAGTAAAAATGAGAGAAGTATGAAATTGTAAGAATTGAGCTTCAATTAAAATAATTCTCTGTATAGTAAGACATAAGCTTTGATCTTTAATCTTTTTTTTTGTTACACAAAAGGTGCTTAGTACTCTAATGCCTTTTTAGTGTCTCTTGTTTAGAAAACAGCAGCTAATTTGTTGTTTTTAAAATCCTATGTTTTTACAAACACTAGTGTTCGTGTTTCACGTTATTGTGCTATATCTTTTAAACGAAAGGAAAGAAAAAGATACTTCATGCGAACGATACATGTATTAGGTCGTCAAGAAATTAATGTCGCGTTTTGGATCACTTTCATTAACCACCCACAGAAACGTACATCACGTAAAATACTTAAACGAACCGCCTAAACGTCACGTTAGTGTAGGCTATATAATGTTTAAAGTTTAATATACTCTAATCCCTTATAGTGATGGAACACGACAAGACATACATTCGGCATGTAATGCTGTTTGAATACAAGAAGGGAAACAACGCCTCTGTAGCCATAAAAAACATCAAAGAAGTTTTGGAAGTGTTTTGAACGTTCGTAAGTGTCAACGATGGTTCAGCAAATTTCGTTCAGGTGATGTTGGAATTGATATTGATACCCTGAAGACGCTTGTTGAGTCTAATCAAAGGC
>NW_013667019.1:243950-245845 GCF_000517525.1 Limulus polyphemus | reverse complement strand
AGTATCAAGTGTAAGTAATATCAAAATAGAGATGCTGATAAGATATAAAATAATAGTAGGTTGTCCTTTTAAAACTTTATATAAATGTAAATGTGTATGGGTTATCAAGGGCGGCTAAACCCGTATAACCTACGTAGGATCTTTCCTTTGATCTCAAAGAGTGGCCTGTGGTGGGTGTGGTAACAAGCAGATTATACAACACTACTTATAATGACTAGATATATCTACATGCCAGCAAACTAAAACTAATTGATTGGGATACATCTAAATGTCATGTAGGCTACAATTCAAAAAGTAATTTAACATATCATAGCATTAAACTCTACATTTTAGAAGATACGGAAGGTCTGTAAACCTTATCTTTAACAACTTTAACCCTCTATGTAACTTTGCTATAATCATGAAAATTAAAACAAAGATACCGCTAATCTTTTAAATTTTTATCTTCTCATTTCTTTCTGTTAATTTTCCACAGTCGAGTGGATAACGTACCAAACTTTCATCAGAAACATCCCACGCTCGAACCTTGTCCGTTCCTACCATAGTAGTTCTTTTCATATTTTCATGAAAAGAAAAAAAGCAGCTGATTAAAGATTCCAGGCTCGAATATAGGTACTGCCAACATAGCCAGTAATGCACCTCAAAACTTCCCTGAAAATAGCAGCGGATTAGAGATCCCAGGCTCGAATCTGGGCTGTTACCAATATAGGTAGTAGTTTATATCAATACTTCCATGAAATAAGTAGCCGAAACGTAAGTTAAAAATGCATTAGTACGTGCAATAAAGTAGTTATTAATTAGTATTTAGGCTTAGGTAATTTTACAATAGGATATTAACCAGGACAACGATGATGACTTTCCTAATAATCACTGGGTTGAAACTTTTAATGATTTGAGCCCAACACCTACTGCAGCTTGAACATATTACTCATAAAACAAAATGTTCCGTCAACAATGGCCTACAACCTACAAGATTGAAAATTAAGCGTTGATCAGTGGCGTATCCAGGAATTTGAAAAGGGGGCCAAGTCTTAACATTCGTATTTGCATATAATTTCTGTTTGTTTTTATAATATTTAAAATTTATTATTTCCTTGTGAAAAATAAAAATACAGGCCAAAGGGAGTGGCATGGATGAAATTGTTATAATCAAGTCCGCATTAAGGTAGGTTGAGACCCCTTGAATAGGGTACAAGCAAATTTAAAGCTGATTATAGCTAATACATATTAAGTTAATTACAGAATATGAGCTAATTATTCAAAGTAAATTAGAATATGATACATCTAACTTTTAAGGATGATATATTAAAATTAAAGAATTATAATAATAATTATTTACTTGTACAACATGGTAAGTAAGAATGAATTAGGTGCAATAAAAAAAAAACAATATAGTTATTGTACAGCATTACGAAAACATGGCAATACACTACCCTAAAATCGTTTTTTCCTTGCTTTGGCAGAAGCAGAATCTCTAATTACATCTTCATAATCTATTTGCCTAAGCAATGCCCTTTCTGTCGTGAGCAAGGAAAGGGCATTTATGCATTCATTTAACAATGAAGCACGCAATTTATTTTTTACTCTAGCCATTTTAGAAAAAACTCTCTCGTGGGGGGTAGGCACAAGTACATTCTTGATGCCATGTAAACATTAGGAAAACAGATTCAAGTTTTTTTTTTTCTGATTGCTTTGATGCACTGTTGGGCGGATGGTATTTCATTATCAAAAAAAAAAAAAAATACGCAAACTGTATTACTTCATCGGGAAAAGCGGTGTCTAGATCTGGAAAGTATATGTCTCCCAATATTTTAGCTGCAGCAAAAATTTCAGTCTCATTTAAATTTTTGAAACTAGATAGAAACCAAACTTCATTTCTGTAATCTGTCAACAAC
>NW_013667019.1:238339-243313 GCF_000517525.1 Limulus polyphemus | reverse complement strand
CATGCTCGTCCTTTCAGCCGTGGGGGCGTTATAAAGTGACGGTCAATCCCACTATTCGTTGGTAAAGAGTAGCCAAGAGTTGGCGGTGGGTGGTGATGACTAGCTGCCTTCCCTCTAGTCTTACACTGCTAAATTAGGGACGGCTAGCGCAGATAGCCCTCGTGTAGCTTTGCGCGAAATTCCAAAACAAACAAACAAACAAACAAACAATTTATTTATTATTATATAAGTAACTAAAAATGTAAAATTCAGAAACTTTTAGGCTAGACAAGGTTAAATTAGGTAATATAATGATAATAATAATAAAATGTTTCTACGAGGTACACTCGCTTGGACTAACAGCTCTCGAGTTGCATGAGCTTTATGTAATTTGGTTAGTGTAACATTTTCGTCATGTTACCGCATATTTTTACACTTCTTATGGCGAGAATTTTAAAAATCACGGTCCGAAAGGCAATAAAATTTAATTATAAAGAGTTGTATAAGGTTAAGAAGTTTTAAACTATTTAGTGTAAAGAAATGTTGTTTTCTGCTACAATTTGAAGTAATTCTAGAAAGATCTTTGGATTTCGGGACTCTTCTGGGATCCGTAATTTTCCACCTGCTGTGATCAAGTCTTTATTTAGTTATACAAAGTTAAGTTTAGTTCAGACGTACAGAAGAAATACCAACTGCCTGAGTATAAATACATACCACGTGTGTCTCCACCACCTGAAGTATTTAAAAATCTGCTTGCTATTTCAGTTCGGTGGCATTGTTTAGTATACGCTGTTTTTGACCGCAAGAAAAATTTAAACTTTATAAGTGCACAACTAAACACTAAAAATAGCGATCTTATTCATCTTATTGCTCATCAAAGCTATTTTTGAGAACTCTGAAAGAGGTGTGGACTTTATTTATAGTAGAAGTTAAGTGGCAAGTTTTATTAACACTTCATTGTCCCTGTCATCGCCTCATCGTTTTTGTAATGTTAAGATATTTCCTGTTAGGCAGTACGTGCACTTTGTTAGGTACCGCTTAATATTTAAACGTCCCATATTCTCACGTAGCCGGGTTTGAAACATTGCTTGATTAATCAGTTCGGCCAATCCGCAGATCTAATAAATGACGTGAAAAAACATAAAATCTTACAACTTATTCACGCTTAAAATGTTGGTGCTTTAGAAGCGCAATAGAGAATATTGTTATTAAATGTTTTGTTTACAATTATACTTATCATGTGACACTAGTTTTAGGCCTGTTACATTTTAGAACACTACACTCTAAATCTATTCCCTTAGGGATTTTTGAGAATTAGAAGAGTGTATAATGATAGTATTCCAACCACTTTATATTTTTCATATCCACTGCCGACGACGCACTCAATCCAGAGTTCTTCCGGCCGGTTGAGATACAACAGAGTAGCAGTCGGAACACTATTCATATAAGCCCTTTGATACAACAACGGTTGTTATGGTGATTATGCCTTTTACAAGCTGGCGAAGAATGATTACAATTATATTTGTCATAAGACATTATTCTATTACATTTTTAAACCTTTCTTTTGGTCATTAGTTCAAATTAGAGATAGTTATATCTGAACAGTAGAGACTATGACCTAACTGCAATTTAGCTCACGTGCGCGTAATGTGCCGTTAAGGTTGAAATTTCTAATGGCAACAACTTGAGGAAAAAAATATTTTGAAAGAGAAAACCAGATTCATCATATGTCGCACCAGGAATTAGATCTTTAAATGCGATGAATAACAGAATAATTTATTGTCTATGCAGTTTTTCTTTCTTTTTTTTTCTTTTTTGTAGCTAGTGTATGTAGAGATATGCCACGCCTCCCCCCCCTCCCCCTCCGTACTGACGACAAACTTTCGAGTTTCCTCGTTCTCAGAAGTGCGTTCCATTACACCTAGTAATGTGTATAATTCCAGATAGAAATATCGTTACTGGTGAATAAATCAGAATAAAAGTTAAGGTTTACTATTTGTTTTATTGTTATCAGAAAAGAAAATCATTACAAACTCTTCATGTAACCTATACAAAAAGATGAAAGCTTTAACTATTCTAAACTTAATAGAATATAGTTTCAAGAAAAGTTTACTTTTGTTCTAAGTTCGTTTGATTTGACGGCTTATAAAATGGGATTATTTGGTAGTCACACGCTCTTGTGACTTCGAACTATTCGAAATGCCAGAAACTACTCAGAATTTGCAAGGAAATTTTGTAATTAATACGGAAAAAATATCACAAGTTCTGGGAGATTGCAACACAGTGGACACAAAAACTCAGTGAAACTATACTTTAAAAAAATCATTCTATTTATAACATCATTTTGCATCTTTGCTTTCTAGAGTTTTTGAGAAATCACATAATTTGAAACGTACTATAGCAAACGTGTTAAAAGAAACGTACTTCCTTGATCAACATAAAGTAAAACGTGAAATGATGAAACAAAATAAAATACAAACGGTTTTTAAGATGTTTTAACGAAACGCTTAAATGATGAAACAAAATAAAATACAAGTGGTTTTTAGATGTTTTAACGAAACGTTTAAATGATGAAACAAAATAAAATACAAGTGTTTTTTAGATGTTTCAATGAAACGTTTAAATAATGAAACAAAATAAAAAGTGCCTAAAATAATATGTTAAGGTTAAGACATTAAAGTAGATGTATGTAATAAGTTACTGACGTTGGTATCGATAAATGACTGCAATTAATGCTTTGCATCAATATGAATCTTTACAGGAAAGTACAGGGTACGCAGAAAGTATAATTTCAAGACTCCACCACACGCATTGCAGAGGTTAAACAGTCAAAGATCGCGGGTTCGAATTCCCGTTCTGCCAAACATACTCGCCCTTTCAGCCGTGGGGTCGTTATAATGTGACGGTCAATCCCACTATTCGTTGGTAATAGAGTAGCCCAAGAGGTGGCGGTGGGTGGTGATGACTAGCTGCCTTCCCTCTAGTCTTACGTTGTTAAATTATGGACGGCTAGCGCAGATAGCCCTCGTGTAGCTTTGCGCGAAATCCATAACTAACAAACAAATAAACATTACATCATTGTATTACTGAAACGCCCCCTGGTGGTCAGCGGTAGGTTTATGGACTGTTAGATTCCTCACAGAGACCATATAGCACACATATGTGTAGATTTATTTGTTTTTGTTGTTAAGCACAAAGCCACACAATGGGCTTATCTATGATCTGCCCACCTTTTGAAATAAAATCATCTTTATTCCATGAAAGTTGTCTACAGAAAAAAAAAAAGACGTTAAATAAGTTTTCTCCGAACATATATCTGAGGCTTTATAAAATGACTAAAGCCATCAGCATTGCTTATAAAATACATATAAACCTAAGAATGCAACCACTAAAAAGACGAATAAAAATTTCCCCTTTTCCTTCAATCATTTTAACACTTCAGTGATTTTTAAATGTAAACAGATTAGCTAAAACATGACTTAACCAAAGTGGAGTAAGTTTCTCTGAAAATAATTTTTTTTTCGCAAGAAAAAAGTAAACGAAATACGTAGAATTATGATTAAATTCTAGTGGCTTTTAAAAGTGCGCAAATATCGCAGCAAGAAGTTCCCAGTGGAATATAAATTATTTATATCTAAATGTAGATATAATCAATGCTTTCGTTTTCATAGGACTCGTCTTTGAATAAGTTTAAATATTTTCAGTTAAAGATCCGGCAGAAACAACTATGAAATAGAATTCTTCTTTCACCTTTCCAGAAAATAAGCTTATTTGAATCGATTAGTTCTGTGTCATTACTTCGAGGAATAGCGAAAAAGATTTTAGAATGTAGGCAGTAAAACTAAATATATATCAAACTAATGTTTTCTTAGGAAAGCGAAACCAAAACACATTTAATAGTGCCTGGTGCAGTCAGGAAATACACATTTTCCCTCTGTAAACTAAACAGGAAGCAGACAAATCTAGTGTAATTATCGTAATCCACAATTTGAGCAAAATAAATAAAAATAATGTAGTTCTAAAATGACCGTATTTTTCAACCTGCAGGCGGCGTTTTATAACCTTTGTTTGTTTGTAATTAAACACAGAATGGGCTATCTGTGCTCTGCCCACCATGGGTATCGAAACCCAGTTTCCAGCGTTGTATATAAGCAATGGTAAGTTAACATTTGTTGAAGATGCTCAAATTTTTCTTGAAAATAAATCATTTTAGTTCAAGAGTTATTCTAACTATACAGAAAATAATATTATTAATTCTTTAATAATGAGATCGATAAGTAATAAAACGAGTTATTTGCGTCCAATGTAATATTTTACAAAAAAATTACGCATGATAACATTATTACTGCTTTAGAAGTTGATAAAAATTATTCTTTTTTATTGAATTAGTGGCTACACTTACTCCCTTATGTCAGTACATTAATCCTCGAAATAGCGTAAAGGTTTACAATATAACGATTAGGTTTTTATTGTTCTATCTCCCGCCGAAAAATCGAACTCCAGATTTTAGTATTGTAATTCCGGAAAATTACCGCTAACTCACATACCCCAAAAGTTAGGAGCATGGTTGTTGTTTTAGTTTAGGAGCTCGTGCTTAGAAGTGTTACCCTGTTATCTTGAGATTAGACATAGCGGCTAATATTAGTTCTTCCCTTATGTCGAGAGTATTAGTTCTTCTCTTATGTCGAGAGTAGACATAGCGACTAGTATTAGTTCTTCTCTTATGTCTAGAGTAGACATAGCGACTAGTATTAATTCTTCTCTTATGTCTAGAGTAGACATAGCGACTAGTATTAGTTCTTCTCTTATGTCGAGAGTAGACATAGCGGCTAGTATTAGTTCTTCTCTTATGTCGAGAGTAGACATAGCGGCTAGTATTAGTTCTTCCCTTATGTCGAGAGTGGACATAGCGGCTAGTATTAGTTCTTCCCTTATGTCGAGAGTGGACATAGCGGCTAGTATTAGTTCTTCCCTTATGTCGAGAGTGGACATAGC
>NW_013667019.1:233505-237488 GCF_000517525.1 Limulus polyphemus | reverse complement strand
GAGAGTATACATAGCGTCTAGTATTAGTTCTTTTCTTATGTCGAGAGTAGACATAGCGACTAGTATTAGTTCTTCTCTTATGTCGAGAGTAGACATAGCGACTAGTATTAGTTCTTCTCTTATGTCGAGAGTAGACATAGCGACTAGTATTAGTTTTCTCTAATGTCGAGAGTAGACATAGCGGCTAGTATTAGTTCTTATCTTATGTCGAGAGTAAATGTAGTAACTAGCGGTAGTAATTTGTTTTATTGTTTAAGTATTTTAATCTGACTAATTTTGAGTAACTTCTTAAATGTTTTTAACTGGGTATTTATTTTAGTTAGAAAAAATGGATTTGTTTGCTTTTAAGAGCAAATGTACACAATGGACTTAGCTATGTTGTGCCAACCACGTGTATCGAATCACGATTTTTAGTATTATATTACTCTCAGTCTTGCAGCTGAGCAGCCTGGGGGAAGAAAACATTGAGTAATGTAACATAAATAACCCTATTGTTATTAAGTTTTCAAAATTCACGTGTTTTAAACTTAGCTGCTAGGTTGTCTATTCAATTTGAACTGGTTTCATGAAAGTGTAGCGTATTCAGCCAATTAGAGGCTTTCAAGAAAACTCTGGAAACATTTTGCTGTTTTTAATAATGGCAATAATTGTGCAATCGTCTAATATGTATAGTGTTGTATCAAGTTATATATGACGCAGTAAGGTACAGAGCTAATGTCCATCCTAGTTGGTTGAAATAATAATTTTTCATTGTTTTTGGCGCGGTGTGACATAAAAGTGAAGTGAAAATGATTTTTTTGTACCATAAAGATTGATTTTTTCTGTATCTTTGAAAATAACAATATCGCTATTGTCTTTAAAGCAAGAACACGACTTTTTTAAGCTACAAAATCTGGTAATCTTATAGGCTGTTGTTCACAGAGACAAGAATATATATAATTTTAATGTGTTTAACTGTTTGACATCCATTTATTACTTTTAATATTAACTGAAAGGCCGGGCATGGCCAGGTGGTTAGGGCGCTCGTTCGCAATCTGCGGGTTCGAATCCCCATCCCACCAAAAATGCTTGCCCTTTCAGCCGTGGTGGTGATATAACGTAACGGTCAATCCCACTATTCGTTGGTAAAAGATTAGCCCAAGAGTTGGCGGTTTTTCACTGCTACACTAGGGACGGCTAGCGCAGATAGCCCTAGTGTAGCTTTTGTGATGTCCTTTATATAAAGAACGGTCGACTTTACTTAAGGTTCTTGATTTTATTATGTCTTTTTACAGACAATCCGCACACAAGAATCAAGAAAATAACATACCTCACACACACAATTAAAGTTTGAATAAAATTTCCACTAGATGATAGAACACAAAAAATGTTTTACTTGTTTTTAAGTTTAAGTGTTATTCTGCTTCAGGAATTGGTTTAAAGTTTATTCTTTTTTTAGCGTTTCTTTCATTAAGAGCAAGCACTCTTACATGTGTGATATATCTATTTATCATTATATTTTTTATTATAGAAATGATTTTGCATTTTTAACTTCGTGTATAGATAGATATTGGACTAACCTAAAACGTATAAGCTGACCGAACTTCGTGAGATATTATTGGGTTTACGGCCTAAAATATCATTAATAACCTGAATACCCATATAATGAAACAATGTATTCTGATCTTTATAAGTAAGAACGTAAGAGCAGCTTATCTACTTAGATATACTCTTGATCTTTAGTTTTAATCTTCGCAGGCAGCTTGTACTGATGGGAAGGGGAACGCAGGTTGGCCCTGTTGTGGAACTCTAGATATCGAAGCTGGCGAGCCAGGTTCGAATCTTTGTGATACCACAAAATATTCCTCGCACTTTAAGCTGTGGGTGCGTTATAAGAGTGACAGTCAACCCTTTAGAGTGATGGTGGAAAATAGGATACTGTTGACTGGCTGCCTTCCCTCTGTTCAGTGGTTTAAAATTAGGGACGGCAATAATAGTTGTAGTTTTACCATAAGAAAAAAATACAAATGCAAATTAATCGGAAGTTAGTATTAATTTCTGTATTTTCCGTTCTTCGCCTGGCTTGTTGGTTCTTTCGTCAGGAATATTACACATATTCTGTAACTGCATGACAACTCACAAGATGTGGATACAAGAAAGTATCGTTTGAACAAGATCTGAGATCTTTCAAAGATACCATATGTTTATTGACATATCAGAAGCTCATATACAAAAATGCTTTAAATTATTAATATTAATGGATGTTTGCACACTAAAGAATTGGGGGTACTTAGGTATTTGGTAACGTTCTTCATCCTTATCCTTTTAAGAACGTGATTTAATATCTTCTTTTGGCCAATTATTTTCATCTAGAAATACAGCTTTTGGTTAGAACTTTCTAACTCTGGAACAAATATTATTCTTACCATACATAAAACAAACCTTTCACTTACCGTGATACAACAACAAGAAAATGTAATAACTTTCAAACCAATCAATTAACCACTTCTAGGAGTGTAATACCTTTTGTTTCAATCAACGAACCACACTCATGAATGTATTACCTCTTGTGTCAATCAATGAACCACACTCATAAATGTATTACCTCTTGTGTCAATCAATGAACCACACTCATGAATGTAATACTTCTTGTGTCAATCAACGAACCACACTCATGAATGTAATACTTCTTATTTCGGTCAACGAACTGCATCCAGAATGATATTCTGTGGATAATATAGAAAGACATTCTGTGGAGAATAGCTGTTATATATGGTATTTTGTGTAGAATGTCTGTTAAGATTGAAATTCCGTGGGAAGTATCTTTTAAAGGCGATATTCTGTCGGAAATACCTGCTGAGGACGACATTCTGTGGACAATATCAAAATGTAACTAAGATGCATGTAAACAGCTACGTCGTACTTCCTGAACTTTGGCAATTCAAACATCCTGTTAAATTAAAGATAACCTTTTAAAAGGCTAATATGCGAATCATGTTCGTTAGCGTTTCACGAAAGTGAAACCATCTTTGACTACTATAGGCCACCGCCGGCCTACCGAAATAATTGAAAAGAAGACAACTTTTTATTTCATTACGGAAATATACTGTCCAAAATCTTGATTGTATTTCAGATTTCAACATAAGCTATCAGAAAAACAAACAAACACTAAAACAATTTTCTCGAAAACATCTTTATGGGGAGATGTTTAAAAAATATTTAATAACCCAAGTATTACTTTATATAAACATCTGAATAAAGCCTATATGAAATAATCCAACATTTCGTTCATACATTTGCAAACAACTCGCAGCTTCAGTATAGAGGCTAGTCAGCATATCACAACGACAACAAAAATAAAGTGTGTGAAGCCCGCCCTTCGGAAGTGTGGTAAAAGAAAAAATACTGTTAGATATTCCAAAAGCATTTATTTCTAAGAAGCCTCAGGTCAGAACTGGTGCGTTAGGGGGCAATTTTCTTCTTAAGCAAGATAAAGATTTATTACAGAATTCGCTGTTCAAAATTGATTAAAATTATACGTTTATTAAAAAAAATATCTTGCTCAACAGGTTGTTCTATGCCTCAAAGACGAAGTGGTGCACCTCGGGCCTTTTGTGGTTGGGGCTGTAATGAATACTAACGGATTGTTGAATGCTGATAAGATACGTAATACGTGCCTTAGTTAAATATTTATGAAGAGTTTTTCTATTTCTGCATTTTTTTAAGTACAAAAGCATCCTATTAACATACTCAGTCGCTCAAATAATGGAAGTGTTCGACTCTTGCCTCGAGCGACTGATATTTTTCTTTAAAACGTTTTAACTATTCTCGTACCCAACTTGTTAACTAACGTTGACAGTTGCTACATATTTATATATATATATATATTAAAACATCTACGTTACGTATAAAATACAAGGTCAATATGTCTGTAAGTTGTTTTTCTGCACTTCTTGTTAAAAGTTTTTAGTGGTTCCCTTCATGGCGCCCTCCAGTGGCACAGC
>NW_013667019.1:226342-233471 GCF_000517525.1 Limulus polyphemus | reverse complement strand
ACCCTTCATGGCCATCAGGTCACGTAAAATATATATTATACATCATATATTTAATGTTTTATCTTATCTGGTTTATTCTGATTCAGATTTAAAATTATATTTCGAGCTTGCAAGTACATAATGTAATGTTTAGCATAATATAAACATAATGTAATTAGTTGTATATTTCAAAACCGTTTTCATCAAATTTTATTGTTAACAAAGACTATTACATAGAATCTTTATCAAACAATACCAGTAATCGAAGTTGATCGACGACTTAGTCTGAATATACCCTGTCGAAGTTGTTGAAAAGATTAGGTACAAGGATCTAAAGTAACAATTAAAGATTTTTTTAAAGCCAAAACGACGATCTTATAATCGTTTTTCATTCATTGCAATTTTAGTCATTTATTTTGTATTTTAAAAATTTCTCACGCATAGCTGCATTTATTTGTTACTAAAGTTCTATCAACGAATGTTTGTTTTTTGTGTTAAACCCAGATCTAAACAATGGGCTATTTGTGCTCTGCCCAACTCCAGTATAACTTTTTAGCCGATTTTGAGCGTAAAACGTTCTAAGACTTATCGCTGATCTACCGGTGTGTGTGAGTGAGTGAGAGAGGGGTCAGCAACGAATGAATAGAATACAGTTTGGCATAATTACGATTATCTATTAGTAAGTTTAAGTTGCCATAAATTTCAGGTGCTTTCATGAAACTAGAAAATTAATTTAAAAAGATGAACATTAATGATTTGACATTTTAGAAGTAAAGTTCTTTGGCATTTATTAAATGATTAGGTTTAATAATTTAGCAAATGCAAAATCTTATCAACACCCAATTCTTTACTTCTGAAATCACCAGCTATATTGGAATAAAAATATATAAATTTATTTATAAATATATTGCGAAAGGGATTATATAAGAAACTAAAATGGTCAGGAGTAAAAAAATGGCATTATGTGCCCCACCTCTAGTGGAAAAGCTGTAAGTCTGTAGGTTTATAGTGCTAAAAACCGGGTTTCGATACCAGTTGTGGGCGGGGCACAAATAGCTCATTGTGTACTTTTATACTTAAGAACACGAATAAAAGAATTCTCTGGGAAACGGTCAGCGATGAAAACGTCCTTATGTTCGAAATATATAAATTTTAAGAAAAATTATCGATTTCTATATTAGCATGATAAAATATACACAGAGTAACTCACATGTTGGATATCCACTTGAAGTTCCATGTGGTTTGCATATTTTTAAAAGCACAAAAAAAAATAGGAATACGATAACGTCATTCAATCATTATGTCACCGGTAGATTATGAAGAATTTATGATGTTTTAGTACACCACCTTTCATAAAACAATGGAGAAACCCCTATAAAAATACACCAGGTAGTTAGCAAACTGTATTGTTACCAATAAACTTAAGATACCTTTGAAAAAATAACGTAAAACGACTGTAAAGTTATCTTGTCCTGTTTGTAATTAAGCACAAAGCTACACAATGGGCTATCTGTGCTCTGCCCACCACGGGTATCAAAACCCGGATTCTAGCGTTGTACGTCCGCAGGAATGCCGCTGTGCCACTGGGGGTGGGCGACTGTAAAGAGATGTTTGTTCATGATTACGAGCAATTTGATTTCTTTTATCATTAGTGGAATAATATTATTTGTAATATTAACATAAAAAATGAATAGACAAAAAGGGACCACTTGGTCCTTCAAGGCCTTCCTTGCGCAGCCATCCTTTAGAAAAGTAAAAATTTAAATTTACCCTTTATTTTTCAGGAAATCACCGATTCATTTTAATTTCTGAGAAATGGCGGCTTTCACTACTGAAGTAGTTCATTCTGTTAGTCAATTACACTATTATAAAAAATATTAGTCTGAACTAGAACTTAGCGTAACTTTACCAAATCTTGAACTTGTGTCATCTCGCTCTTTCCTTTTCAGAATACAGCACAAAGAAATCAGAGGACTTTGTCCTTTCAATCTCTCAGATAATCTTGTAAACTCCGATATGACCACTCCTTTCCTCTATTCTCAAGAGACAAAAGATGTAAACCTATTCCAATAAGATAGTCCTTCCATTTCCGGAATAATCCTAGTAGCGTTTCTCTGAATCCTTTCCAATAAGTCCATACACTTTTTTAGATAAGAAAGCCCAAATTCTACCAAGTGATGCCTAACTTGTATAGAAATAATTAGTTATTCTAGCTCTCAATCAAAATGTCTATAAACACACCCTAAAATTCCATTAGCTTTAATACTAACAACAGATCACTGCTTCGATAGTTTGAGTGACTTATCTACCACTCTGCCGAGATCCTTTTCATCAGCAACTCTAAAGTTTCCATCTGCATTAAACGTGTGATCAAAACAATGATAACGTAAGAACATTATCTTTCACTTATTATAATTAAACTTCATTTACAGAATATTTGACCAAATTACCAATTGATCCAAGTTATTCTGTAATACCCCAACATCTTCAACACAACCAGAAATACCCAAGGGTTTAATGCCATCATCAAGCTTTATTAATTTATGAATTAAACCAATATCAATATGATTAATGTAAGCAAGAAAAGAAGAAAAAAAAAGAGCCCAACTACAGGCCCTAAGGCACTCTACTAGTAACAAGGGCTTAGCTTGGCTGAGCTGCATCAACAAGGGTTTCTCTTGACTGGACTTCATCATTTTTAATTTTCTCTTATCCCGCTATCGTACAGTCCAGTTAAGAACAGGAAATCACTAACCGTCAGATTCTGGGTCCGTTCATGATAACTACTAGGCCACGTCCGGTCTCTACATAACATTACAATCATTATGTATCGTTTTCAATCCTAATCATTCGTCTTCCAAATTATAATGTAAATTTTTTTACAGGCTTAGCATGGCCTGGTGAGTAGGGCACTCGACTCGCAATCTGCGGGTCGTGGGTTCGACTTCCCGTCACCGAACATGCTCGCCCCTTTCAACTGTGGGGGTGTTATAATGTGACGATCAATCCCTCTATTTATTGGTAAAAGAGTAGCTCAAGAGTTGGCGGTGGGTGGTGTTCCCTCTAGTCTATAATTGCTAAATTAATGACGGCTATCGCAACTAGCTCTCGAGTAGCTTTGCGCAGAATTTAAACGAAACATTTTTTACTAAATTTGATATATCTAGTTGATTATATTGTCGAATTTTCCTCATTCATGTCCATTTTATTTCAGAGTTTATTTTTAATTTTAATGCTAATTTACTTATTTCCAAAAATTGTATAGAATGACAAGAACAACAACAACAACAACAACAAAATTTTGAGAAATATTAATTTAAGATCATTGAATACATTCATAGCTATGTTTGTTGAATGGCTAGACCAGCCAGGTTTGATCCTTGATAGATTTGACTTCACGCCGACCCGATACAAAATATTCATTCACTCAGATCACATAAATGTGTTAAGATTGGGAATTTAGTTTCCAAGTTAGGGATATCTTCCTTGTACTTAATCACATTGGAAACAAATGAATATGAATCAATTTGGGAAATCAGGACCATCCAGATAAAGCCCTGAAACAAATCCTATCCCAACCTTGGTAAGAAATTGAGGCATCATCTAATGGATGAGAATCTTTTATCTTTGCCCTCTTGCATATCAACTAGAAAACACCATGAAGATGTAGAGGTAATGGTTAAAGGATGTGTTATACAGACTAACCAAAGAAGGTCTGTTAAAATTAATCAAACAGTTATAGATACAAACATAAAATTTCTGAGACTGATTTAGGAGGGCAAGGCGTGGCCTACTGGTCAAGATATCTTGACCACGAGGCAAAGCAGTAATAGATCAGATACAAACATAAAATTTCTGAGATTGATATAGGAGGGAAAGGCGTGGCTGAGTGGTCAAGATATCTTGACCGTGAGGCCAAGGATTCGTGATTCGCGGTTCGCTGTGTTAAAAACGTGCACCTCGTTCTGGCGTCGTGGGTGCGCTATAAGAGTGACAGTGAAGTCCCAACGTCATTTCACCAGTGAACATACCGTCATAAGAGAGACATCCTTAAAAACTGGTGGTTTTAAAAGAAAATCAAAATAACAGTTTTCTTAACGTTTGTGCTCGCTCTGATAAAGCTATTAAAAAAGAAAATTTAACCTAATATTAAAGAAATAAATCTATATTGGCAATCCAAAGTTAAACCTTATGGCGTAAAAGATTTGTGTTCGTGTCAGATATGGGTCTAAACTCCGTTGCTGCTCGTGTCAGATACTGATATAAACTCTGCTGCTGTTTGTTTCAGATACGGATATAAACCCTGCTGCTGTTTGTGTCATATGCGGATATAAACTCAGCTACTGTTTGTGTCATATGCTGATATAAATTCTGCTTCTGTTTGTTTTAGATACCGATATAAATTCTGCTGCTGTTTGTGTCATATGCAGATATAAACCCTGCTGCTGTTTGTGTCATATGCGGATACAAACCCTGCTGCTGTTTGTTTCAGATACCGATATAAACTCAGCTGCTGTTTGTGTCATATGCGGATATAAACTCTGCTTCTGTTTGTTTTAGATACCGATATAAACTCTGCTGCTGTTTGTGAAGTTGTTTTACGAGCCTGCAAGAAACTTCACGATAGAAACAAGTAAACAAACTTTTCCATTTATGATGTGAATTGTATTTTTTTAGTGTTTTTCTTGTAATGAACTAAATATTTGAGTTTTGTAGATGTTAAGCCTAAGATATTGTGCACTTATTATTGTAAGTTCAGAATCCAAAGCATTAAAGATTAAAGCAACCTTTCTTCATTCTGCCTGTTGACTAATTGCCCCTTTACTGGTAGTAATTGCATTAAGTTTTTTTTCTTGTTTCAGACATGTCATTGTCAGAGGAACTTTGATGCTGGATGCGTGATAACTTCAGAACGTCTGTAGATGTAATTTCTGATATAAGAGCCATCGAAGGATTAATAAGTCGTAACGTATAATAACATAAAATTAAAAAACAAAACAAGTCTAACGTACAATAACATAACATTAAAAAACAAAAACATGACTATTACAAGTGTCTGATGATTTTAACATGTGCAGTAGATAATTATACCTTATTATAAACGTATTTAAACTTTTGTCAACGTTTAGTAAAAGTTTGTATACAATTTGTTCAGAGATGCGTATTAATGTGGTGATTGTTATATTTGAACGAGAGGTAATTCACACACAGCAAGCTTGTGTTTTAACGTATAGGAAACCTGCACGTAACTTTAGTATTTCTGATAAATGAAATTTTTTGTGATATTTACCGTGTTCGAAGCTTATGCATGTTTACGAAAAAAAATTAAATTCTTGTGTACTCGGTTTTAGGATTTTTTTCTCATCTAATGTAATTCATTCAGAGTATTTAATTAGAATAAAAACTTTTAAAATGTTTAATTATAGCCCTATTCTTGCAGTATTGTTCTTGACTTTACTCTGCATAGCACATATAACTCACCTGAAAGTTCTTTCCTGATTTACAGGTGGTAGTAAGATTTCCCGCTAGTTGTGATAAAAACGTAACAGCCTTGGGCCGGTAGCTTTTTTATTTAAAGATGAAATAAAATAGAAACAGAAATTATAGCTTGCACGATTGACAAAAATAAACAAACAAAAAAACAACAACAAAATAAAACTCGAAATAATAGTTTTTAAATCTACGGAAATCAACGATTTTTAACAACTGTAACAAAAACTTTATTTCAAAGGCTAATGAAACCTAGTTAAAAACCACACCATGTTTTGTCCTTGTAAAATTAGGTCGTAATCAGATGTAATCTTTCTGTTAGCTTCGTTCTCCAAGTTTGGCACATGTCTATGGCATTGTAATTCTTTGTTTGTTTCAGAATTCCGCGCAAAACTACACAAAAATTCTCTGCGTATAGCTGGCTTCTAGCTTTTCACAGATAAAGCAGAGAGAGGGCAGCTAGTCAATATCACCCACCGCCAATTTTTGGGCTACTCTTGTCTAATTAAAAAGTAGGACTTGGACCGTCGTCACTCTTATACATTTTTGCGGCAAAGTGTCGAGAACCACGAAATCTTGGATTCACAGTCCGGGCATGCTACCAAAGGGTCACGCTCAGCCCATGACATTATAAAACATACGAAAATAATTCAAATGTGATTTAAATTTCGCCCAAAGCTACACGACGGTTATTTGCGCTAGCCGTCCCTAATTTAGCGGTGAACGACTAGAGGGAAGGTAGCTAGTCATCACCACCCACCGCCAACTCTTGGGATACTCTTTTACCAACGAATAGTGGGAGTGACCGTCACATTATAACGCCCCCACGGCTGAAAGGGCGAGCATGTTTGGTGGAACGGGGATTCGAACCCTCAATCTTCAGATTACATGTCTAGCGCCCTAACCACCTGGCCATACCAGTCCACTTCAAATGTGGAGTTTAAATAATCCAAAATAGAAGTTGTATTGTTTACATTTTTGAATTTCAATTTATTATTTTATATTTAATTCTGTTAAGTTGTCTAGTAGTTTTTCATGAATCTTATTTTCTAAGACATTTCACTAGTAAATTTATGTTCATTTAAACGGTATTTTAATAGCATTACTGTAGAAAGTAACCAGACAGGTAGAAAAAATTCTAATTTTGAATTAAGTGAGTTCGTTAGAGAAGCTCGAGGTTTCCTAAGGTAACTCGAGGTCTCTCATTATCCCGACAAATTTAAACCCAACAAACATAAAGAGATGGGTTGGCTGAATTACGTGCTTGTTAACAACTGCTTTCTTGCCATAAAGCGATAACAACTCTAGTGAGTTTTAATAAGCAGGCACATCGAGTTACGTTTTTCGAAAGTGATTTAATCGATTCTGTAAAATTTTAGAGAGAATAACAGAAGCTTTGAATATTTTTTATTATCTAGAAAAGGACTAGAAATGAGACAACAACCGGCTTGTGAACTTGAAACAATTTGAAAGTCACCTAACACTTTTCCCCTATATGTATATAAAATGATAAATGTCTGTGATAGGGTTCACTGTGTTTTAGTGGTTAAGGAGACCCGACTGTTAATCTGAGGGTTCGTAGTTCGTGCTCCGTTCTCGGAAAAAACGTGCTTTTCGCACTTTGTCACTGTTTTTTTTTTTTTTAATTTCGCGCAAAGCT
>NW_013667019.1:222444-225822 GCF_000517525.1 Limulus polyphemus | reverse complement strand
TTTGTCACTGAGGTGCTTTGTTAATTCTAAGTGTTCGGGCAGATAAAAATAACTCAAGAGTTGGCGGTGTGTGTATCGATGACTAGTCGTCTTCCCTCTAATCTATAAAATTCATAATTAGGAACTACAATGTATGCTCGAAATTCTACAACAAACAACCTCTGTCGGAGGCGTTCCTGTACGTCAGTTTAGAATTTCTAATTCGACTAGAGACTGAAATATTAAAAAAAACATAAATACCTTTTGAGAAATATTTTAAAAATATGTTTACTTTGTTTAATTTTGTAGAGCAAAACCACAGTGGGCTATCTGCTGTGACCACAGAGGGAAATCGAAACCCAGATTTTAGCGTTGGAAGTTCTTAGACTTATCGCTGTCCCACGGACGGACCAACTAAGTTGAGAATTCAATATACGTATATGTTACATCCACGCATTGCATTCAACACCTTGGGAATATTTCACAAACAAAAACATCAAAACACAACGCTAGAAACCGGGTTTCGATACCTGTGGTGGGCAGAGCACAGATAGCCCATTGCGTAGCTTTGTGTTTAATTACAAACAAACAAACATTAAAATACATTTAATCTCGTTTGTGGTTCCCACACACACACAATTTTACACAAAAAGAACATTTAAAAACGAAATTATTAACTATGTAAATAAGCATGTAGCATATGCCAAAAATCAATTTAATTAGAAATTATTCTTTGCAACTAAATTCAGTTATATTTTTCACCTAAGATCCCCCACTGAGTCAAGTGCACTTGAACATTCCGTAAAAAAAGGTTATATCGTTGTTCATTTCAATTGATTTACGATCTTAGCAAGGGCCAATGATGAACAGAGTGTCAGAATTATGAGAAAGAGTAATGGTCGTAAGTCTATAAACATATTCGGATTTCATCTATATAAATCAGCTCATCAGCGTGATAGGCTTTATAAGAATGTAAAAGCAAGTGAAACGACCATGGTTGTAGAGTCAGGAAGAACAGATTTTGATTTATACGGTGAATAATGCCAAGCAAAAATAGTCACTAATAACAGCATCACAAATAGATGTTCACCTTTATCATGCCTCTTTGAAAGTCGGAGAGATTCTTGCTTTTACCCAGTGTCTTGTAGACTAATCACGATATGACTAGCGTTCACGTGTTTAAAGTTCGTATATATATTAAAAAAACATTATTGTTATTTTCAACTATGTTATTCTTGTTTCTTTATTCAGCACGCAGGAACATTTGAAATATTTTTATGTTTAGCAGGAAAACTTCGTAGTAAATACTTAAATTAATTGGGTATTTTTGTTTAGTTTTTTTTTACGTAAAAATAAAATTCGCTACACAAGAGATAAATATTGGAAATAATTAGAAAAATATAAATTAAGTAATTGTTTGTTTTGAATTTCGAGAAAAGCTGCACGAGGGCTACCTGCGCTAGCCCTCCCTAATTTAGCAGTGAAAGACTAGAGGGAAGGCAGCTAGTCATCACCACCCACTGCGAACTCTTGGGCTACTATTTTACCACCGAATAGTAGGATTGACCGTCACATTATAACGCACCCACGGCTGAAAGGGCGAGCATGTTTCGTGGGACGGGGGTTTGAGCCTGTGACCCTCAGATTTCGAAGTAATAGTAAACAATATGCGAGCTAGTTCCTTTGTTGTTAAGCGCAAAGCTACATAAGAGGCTATCTGTGCTGTGCCCACCACTGGTATCAAAACCCCGTTTTTAACCTTATAAGTTCATTGAGCCATTGGGGGGGGGGGTTAGTATGCAACTAAGTTTTAACATTTTTTGTGTATAAAACATATTGAAAAAACTGGTAAAATCCATTAAATGTTTGCTTTACTAGTCATTCACAATAAGCGTATTACGAATCATATCCTTTATGTTTGTTCACTGTACACTTTATTTCCTTTATTACTGTGGGGTCAGTTGTAAAATTTAGGGTTCGATTCCCCTCGGTGGACAGAGTACAGGTAATCCATTGTGAAGTTTTGCATTTAGAAAACAACAACGTCATACTTGCTATATTTTCAAATAATTAGACAATGCTAACAATTGGAATATTGATATATTTCAATAAAACTGCTAAGTTACATTTTTGTGACCGTTACCTAGTTAAAAGTAAGAGAACCTAACCAAGTTATGTGTACATTTAATCACTCTACTTTTCCATTTGTCACTGCGACTCTTAAGTGAAAATTGCGAAACAGTTCGTACATTTCTCACTTCATATTGATATAGTTCGTCAGAGCATGCGTCACGGCGTGGGAGAGAGAGAGTTACGTCACTAAAAGTAAACGTGCAGGTTTGCACTTCGAACTCTCGTTGTGCTATCTTTCTTTACTGAGGGCTTTCAGTGAATTGCACGTAAAGCAAAACGAAATATAAAAATAAACATTAATAAATTATCGGTTCTTTTCTCTTTATATATGCTGTTCGTAAGAGCTTAGAAGTGTCAGAATCTGCACATGCAGCAACAATGTGGAAACCATGTCGTTGTTACAAAGTCACGCGAGAAGAGACTTTGTTGTTATAAATCAAAATTCAATAAACTCGGTAGTTTCTTCATAATTAAAAAAAAACTTATTTTATTTCATGAGGATCTGTTTATTATTTTTTTAAATTACATTACGAGAAAAATTATGTGATCAAAAAGGAAAATAATGTCAACTAATGTCTGTAGCTTTTTGATTTTATTGTAGCATATGATTAACTCAATGTGATAGTTGGGTCAATGTAACACATAATGGAAACTAAACTAAGAGTTTTTTTACACTAAACCTACTTTCTGTTTGAAAGAGCTTGGAACGTTCTGCAGATGTAAAGGTCCAAGGTTTACGATGCGATGCTGCGGAAAATACTCTGCACTTTGTGTGTGCGTTATAAGAGTGACAGTCAATCCCGTTATTTGATTCGAAGCTCTCGTTGCAACGAGTGTTTCTGATTAACTACATTCCCTCTAGTCAGTAGGGGAGACCGGGGCTAGTTGTCTAGCGAAATAACCCGAATCATACATTGAAACTGAATGAAAGTGAAAGATAAATAAGCACTTTATCAAAATTATGTATTCTATATTGAACAAAATTGGTTACATAAAAGATTTTGTAAATATTTTGAAGTAAAGTCAAGTGTAACAATATGCCCCGGATGGGGGGTAAGTTGATATAATAGGTGGGGCATGTTGTTATACAATAAAAAAATCTGGAATATTTACCAAAATTAGCCTACTCTATCATACTAAATGTTATAATAGGCCTACTGTAGTTTTCTCATAACATTTAGCATGTTAGAGTATAAGCCTAATTATTCCAGATTTTCTAAATTTTAATGCGATATAATAATTGTAGGCTTAATAAATTTATTAATC
>NW_013667019.1:216869-221521 GCF_000517525.1 Limulus polyphemus | reverse complement strand
GTCATGAAATTTTACCTGAAAGTATAGATATTAAATGTTTTAGATTGTTTTATATCTATGAATGCACTGTAATAGGCCTATATGTAGGCTAAATGGACAGGACATAATTTGTTAGCGAGTGGCTGTCTGAACAATACCTTTAAATTAAATTATTAATCTGTAATTAATTATACTTACATTAAAATCAGAAGCAGTTTTTCTTAATGACTCATTATAATTAATAACTCTATCAGCCGCCTGCTCAAACACCTTTACTATATACGTGCGAACCATAATTGCAATTGATCTGTAAAAAAATGTAATTCATTAATATTTCATGTGCATTACACCTTTTTAATGAACTTTGGGGCATGTTGTTACAACCTTGGGGCATGTTGTTACATGCTGTAACAACATGCCCCATATCGACATGTATAACAATGTCTTCATGCTAATTCATCGTGAAACAACATAACTCAATGTTATAGTATATTAAGGGGTATTAACTATCGAAGTCTACAACTAATAAGAACACTATCAAAATACAGTATATAAAGAGTAAATAGATATTTCCTAGATATTTTTTTTTTAGTTTAGGTATGCAAAAACAGAAAATGTACATACCTTTTTTATATCGTGACTGATCTTATTCATACCGCCATTAAAACAAAGCTTGCGCAACACGTGTTCGATGGTCCGTGAACTATCGCCGTCTATTAATCTCAAGAAGAGCTATAGGCACTGTATCAACTTGCCCCTGTAACAACTAGCCCCGGTCTCCCCTAATTTAAACTAGGGACGGATATATCCGAAAATTAGCTGTCTCTGATCAGGTCGTTTAGTACACGTGCGCACAAAGTATTGTTTTAGGTTTAAAACACCAACGCTTACTTTCGAAAAGTTTTTAGGGAAAGGTGATTTTGAGCGACCTATTTTTGTTGAATCCATTTGGGACTTGTTAAAATCGTAGAACTGTGCCAAATGAAGAAGGCAGTAACAGTAACTGATTGATCTTCATAAGAAAAGAAAATATTTACTATGATAGATTAGAAGCTTTATTTCTAAGTTAAAAATTAATTTTACATGTATTTGCTTTTATTTATTTTTTGGTTTATTAAGAGTTGGAAAAAATTTTAAGGGGTTACATGAATATAAATCGAATAATAAAATAAAGGATTGCTACAGAAGATTGTAATGTTAGGATTAAACGGAGACAATTACTTTTGAAACGTTTAAATGCCTTCTTCATACGTCTGGAGAGGGGAATACAACATCAGAAACTTAGGTGCAAATAGCTTAGTTTAAAATATTGAGAAATGACTAGCCTTGAAATATCTGAAATCCACATGGTGATGTTAGATGTATGTTTTATATGTTCTTCTCTCTCCTTCACTGAATATTTAATCGTTTCGATATTTGTGGTTTGATATAAAATGTGCCAAGAGCTGGTGCGTATGATGTGATCTGGGTAAATGAAGATGACTTCATTTGAAATTCTTTGAATAGAGACAAGGTGGTTGTCTAGGCAACCTTTAGAGGATATAGGTCTGATTAGGGTTTTCATTTATGAAATTATTGCTGGTTGCGGTCTCAGGGTTTTTGGAATTTTGTAAGACCTAAGTCTATATAAATAACTGGAAATTAGTAAATAAGTAGCGTAAACAACTTCCCTTGTTTTTCGTATTCTATAATCTACACATAGATACGTGTCGTTTGGATGCCGAGAAAGTAGAATGTGTTGCGTTGTTTTATGCCTATTTTTCATTAATGAACTTCATTCTAAAATGAATGGGATTTTGGATAAGATAAATTAGAATATGGATTTTTAATATATATATATATGTTCTATTGGACACAAACCAATGATTTTGTTTTGATAAAATTGTTTATTTTCAGAAACAAAGGAATAAATTTTTGAAATAAAGGATAGAAAATTGTCAGAGAAATTAGCTGTATACACGTGTTATGCCTGTTTCACAAACTATGCCTTCCTGTGGTTTTGGTTTAAAATTAGTTACATCTATATATCCTTATGTTTATTAGGAAGAAATCCCTCTGAACCAAGCATAATACAAGGACACTTGGGATAATTTCATGACAGAGAGTATTTCGTGACAGAACGAAACTAGGTAGTGGCCTGTGACAGAAGAACACTAGAGAGGAAGCAGTCTGTGACAAAAAAAAAAAACACACACCAGAAAGTACCCCTTGACAGAAAGGACACCAAAGAATACCTCGTTACAGAAGGAAACTAGGAAGCAGCCTGTGACAGAAGAACACTAGGGAGGAAGCAGTCCGTGACAGAAGGACATCAGAAAATACCCCTTGACAGAAGGACGGTATAAAATACCCCACGAGAGAAGAACTTTGGGTAATGATAGAAGGACACTTGAAAATGAAGACTACCCTAGCACTGAATAAAGACATAGTGTTTGATTTCATTTTGTAGAAAGTTCCACACACGATCTTAAAACGCTACGATATCACAAAATCCCCCTTATAAATCCACATAGCTGAGTGAAAAAGTTTGATAACATTTGTTTTCTGTATCATAAATTTAACTAATTTAATTTACCTTAAGAAAAATAATGATATTTTTTAAATGGTATAATATACACAAATAGGATGAATAAATGGAAAGTAGCTATCCCAAAATTGTGTTATAAATATTAACTTGCCTATTCTATTTTGGAAGTTCGTGGTTTATGAGGTAGTCTTGTAAGAGATCTACAAGTGTCAACCCCCCATATATACATATATATATATATATATATTTAAAAAAATATGAAATGGTAAAAAGAAGGGGATATAAAAGACAAATGCTATAAGAATTTCACCCCTTTAACATATAAAAATGAACTACATCAAAGCACAGTCATGTGATGATAGCTAGCACAGTGATTAGTTGTTATTTAACTAATAAAAAAAAGGAAGTCATAGTATGACTAGCTGTAGTAGTAGTAGTAGTAATAGTAGCGTGAATCTAGTAATGGCTCCCAGGACTGCAATACTGCATTACAGGAGTACAGCAAATCAAAGTCTTAACTGGTCGAAGATGTTATATACGAAACATTGTGGCAAGACTACATGTTTCATTAGGACTTATATCCAAGACTCTGAAGATGATAATTGATATCAATACTCTCCAAAAATGATTTAAACACCTCAGGTTGTGTTCTATACAAGATAGATGACGGTCGAGTACAGACCCTGTCAACGACCTTGCTGTAAATACCTCGTGAATATTAGCAAGACATGTATTAACACGAAATATTTTTGGTACACATCTGCTAAGAATACACAACTAAGCGAAACGGTTAAAAAGAGTAAAACATATTCAGTGAAGTATGCTGGGGGATGTGGAATCAGTACACGTTTGGTGATCTACAGAAAGTTGATGGCATCATGACTGCTGACAAATATATGCAAATTCTCATCCATCATGTCATTCGAACAAGAAAATCACACAGATACACACATAATGACAGGTTTTGTGTAATGGTGAGTTTGTCTTAAGAACCAATATCTTAATTATTAAGATTGTTTTAATATCGTGCTTAAGCCCTGATAAAACACTTGTTCAAAGAACGCAGTCTGAGAAAGACCCCACCTTTCTAATCAAATGCTTATCATTCCAAATTAATTTGCAAAAATTAATTAAATTGCTATTTAATTTTCTTTAAAGTTCGGGATAAATAAATGTTTGCTTACAATAACATTTGGTGAGTCTAGGCCTAGTTATAACCTATCCAGTATTCTACAGACCCAGCAAAGTTTGCTGCCTCATAACCACGCCACCTTTGAGGGAACATTTTTAATGGTTAAAACTATTTGTATTTAATCACATAATCTATATGTAAACAGCTCCATGTTCTTATACAGTTGATAGACCTGATGCTTCATTAACACAAACAAAAGTGTTTAAAATAATAAAATTTTTAATACCAACTCACTGCATTTTCTTTCATTTTTCGAGAATATAGAATATTAGAGCTTTTGTAACAATTATTGGAGTCACATGAATCCTGTTTACAATTTGCTTAACGATTTATCGAAATATGTCAGTGTGTCGTACTCTGTCGGCCGTTTCAAGTAACTATTATCACTATAAAATCACCAACGACATAGGCCTGGAAATTTGGGCACTTGATTCGCAATCTATTGGTGGTGGGTTCGAATCCCATCACCGAACATGCTCGCTCCATCAGCCGTGGGGGCGTTATAATGTGACGTTCAATTTCACTATTCGTCGGTAAAAGAGTAGTCCAAGAGCTGGCGGTGGGCGATGTTGACTAGCTGCCTTCCTTCTAGTCTGTCACTTTAAAATTGGGGACAGCTGGCGCGTATATAGCTCTCGAGCAGCTTTGCACGAAATTCAACAAACAAACCTTCACAAAACGAATTGAGGACATAGTTTTTGAGTAAACATTCATGATACGGACCCCATTTCCCTCTTTGCCATCCATCACAGATCTTGTTGTGTAAAATTACTTTTACTCTTATGTAATTTTTCTTTACGTCGTACTGCAGAAGTTTTACCTTTATATTAACGTTCAAGAATGATTGCTTTGGATAAGACAAGAAGAGACCAGGTTTAAGCTCAATAATAATTAGACTATAAAATCATAAGTAACTCAAGTAAATAGGACATCCCACCACATTTTTCGGTTACC
>NW_013667019.1:210860-216437 GCF_000517525.1 Limulus polyphemus | reverse complement strand
ATTATTTTTTCACATTCGAGGGTTAAAACTGTAAACGGCATTTTATATTACAATACGTGTTAGATAACTCTCGACACAGTTTCAACCTTTGAGTATTGTTGGTAATATTAAAACTGTAAACGGCATTTTATATTACAATACGTGTTAGATGACTCTCGACACAGTTTCAACCTTTGAGTATTGTTGGTAATATTAAAACTGTAAACGGCATTTTATATTACAATACGTGTTAGATGACTCTCGACACAGTTTCAACCTTTGAGTATTGTTGGTAATATTAAAACTGTAAACGGCATTTTATATTACAATACGTGTTAGATGACTCTCGACACAGTTTCAACCTTTGAGTATTGTTGGTAATATTAAAACTGTAAACGGCATTTTATATTACAATACGTGTTAGATAACTCTCGACACAGTTTCAACCTTTGAGTATTGTTGGTAATATTAAAATATACGAATGAGGTAGACTACATGGCAGAGTTTAAGTGAAATTTACTGCTGGTATCGTTGATCATTGCCAGACGCGATGAAAAAATAGGAAATTACTGATCCTCACGGCACTGGATGAGAAAATAGGAAATTGTTGATCCTCACGGCACTGGATGAGAAAATAGGAAATTGTTGATCCTCACGGCACTGGATGAGAAAATAGGAAATTACTGATCCTCACGGCAGGTGATGAGAAAATAGGAAATTACTGATCCTCACGGCACTGGATGAGAAAATAGGAAATTGTTGATCCTCATGGCACTGGATTAAAAAATAGGAAATTGTTGATTCTCACGGCACTGGACGAGAAAATAGGTAGGGCGGGCCAACCCTATTAGTAACTTTATCAGCATAATTTTTGTAAGAAATAACAAAAGCTGGCCCAGTGAAATATTTTCTTCCACGTAAAATATGACATTTAAGCATTATAAAAGAGTGTGGAGTAAACACTTTTAAACATTACGTAACCTGACACTTGATCTCCATACATTTCAAGCGAAACGAGTATCAAAACTAAAATTTGATGGATGTAACAAATACAACCACTTATTCACCTCCAAATGAATTTAAAAAATCTAATCAAGAAAGAATTCAACTTTAATAAAGATTACCTTTTTTTTTATCAAGATTAATTGGAATAACTAAGTATAATAAAAGTAATGCTGTAATGTAACCATAGGGTTAGTTGTTATTCAATTCAACACTGCTAGTGTGTAGTTTATACACATTTTTATAGCATAATTAGAAAAACATTTAGAAAGTCAAATATTATTTGACAAAAATCTCTGACGACTTGTTTGTTACGACAGTGTGTTTTGAAAATCCTACCCGATGTTGTTAAAGTTGCGAAAAAAAAACTACACTTGTGCCAGATACAGTTCCTGATTGTGACAACAGTTTCTTACGTATAATTAATTGATTCCAAAATGGCATTCCGCCAGATGTAATTAAATATATTAAAAAGTTTCAAAACTTTTTCAGAGCTTAGATTAGAAAGAATGCTAATCTATGATCGTTAAGAAGTAAGTGTCACGAAGTATATCATTATTGTAATTTCAAGACAACCTTACAAAACGGCAGTGTGCTTTTCTTATAGCACAGCCACATCATGCTATTTGCTGTGTCCACCGAGGGGAATCGAACCCCTGATTTTAACGGAAAGATAAAGTTGAGCAACAAAAATGGGAATAAAGACTGTGAGTAAGCAAACTAAGGAAAAAAATTAAAACATTATTAACTAAGGGGACACTCAGAAGAGCGCATACCTCCGCCACACATATTCAACCCTCAAAATATACGAAAACGTGTCCTTATATCCGTCGTGAACAACGGACACGGATCATTTTTAGCAGAACAGTGAAGAATAATATTCTACATATGTCCACCAAGTTTCATCAAAACCCGATCATTTTTGACTGAGGTATAAAGCAAAAATAGCGTACAAAATCGGTCCCCCATGTTAACAGATAGGGATTTTTTGGATTTTCGTGACCTTGACCCTCCAAAAACTAATCACATCTAAGTTGGGTCACAGTACAAACGTATTCCAACTTTCGTTCAAATCTATTCAGACGTTTTCGAGAAACCCTGTTGAAAAACACACACACACACAAACAAACACACAGGGGTGAAAACATAGCCTCCTTCACCTTTGTTGACTTATAGTTACACACTTCAATAGATATATGAATATAGTATGTAAATATCAAAATAACAACATTAAAACTTAAGTTATGTCATATTCCAGGGTATCAATAAAACAACAACAAAAATAATCGGCCGAAAGCTTCCAAGGAAACTGTCTGGAGTCTTTTATAACGGGATTAAACGTTATTACATTAAAACATTATAGGACATTGCATAGTGGTATAAAAAATACATTGAAATCTATGTTAACGACATTGATGTCAAGATGGCTATAGATCCTATCGAAGTGTAGATAGGACTAACGTCACGCAACTTGATTTGTACTTGTATAGATAAGGCAATAAAAAAAGTTCCTGTATGAGTTTTACATCCTCTGCTGACAAGTTTACGAGAGTCAAAAATGTATTAATACTAAATATTAAGCTAATAAATAAATTCGCGTGACAGGTATAAAAAGGCCAAGGTAGTTACTTCACTGCAACAGGGCTCTTATTTTTGTTTAAGAGTGTTGCGGATTAGCGTTTAGATTTTCATCCTATTTATTAGCTACTACTACATGTTACCCATAACAAAAATCATGGACATTTTATGAAGCTGAGATTACGTGAAGTTCGTACACAGTTCTAAGGACCCTGACAAAGTTATGTCCATTACACATTGAAACAATTAGCATGCACAAAACTTTGTATTCGGTACTAAAGTGGTAGTTGCTAGGGCACTCAACTAGGAATCTACGAGTCGAGGGTTAGAACCCAGTCACTGAACATGTTCGTCCTTTCAGCCGTGGGGGCACTATGATATGATGGCCAACCCCATTTTTTAAAAGAGTATCCCAAGAGATGGCAGTGGATCGTGTTGACTGTCTTCCCTCTAGTCTACCACTTTTAAATTGGGGACGGCCAGTGTAGATAGCCCTTGAGTGGCTTTGAGCGAAATTCAACGAACAAACAAACGATATGGAAGCAGATTTCAATACAAACTGGGGTCAAAACAAACAAGCATCCTAAGGAAATGTGTTGGTTGAACTTGAGCTAGATATCTTAGGCCTATGCATAACAGTAAAAGTTAATAAGGACTTCACATGGCAACAGATTAGTTCGATGGGAATCGGAATTTGATAATAATCAGTAGAACGACGGTAATAACAAACATTCTACACTTTGTTTATGGTAATGTACATGTTGTGGCTGTAATACCACTTACATTGGTAAAACCACACGCCAATTACACCTACGAGTGTGTGAACATATGGGAATATCGAGTAGGACTGGTAATAAACTATCAAATCTACCTGAACCAGCAATCCGCTTGCAGTGAAAATAACAACCACCCTATTCTGTTTAACAATTTTAAAGTAATTTCGGCCTGTTCATCCAACACAGAACTTCTCATCAAAGAAAGCTTGCCCATTTTAAACGAACGCCCACACTCTAAACAATAACACAACTTCTTTACAGCTAAGCCTATTATAAATATCCCTAGCACAATGTCAACTATACAATGTTATCTCTGTACCTCCCCTTCTTTACCACACAAGTTTCGTAATATAATTGTTAAAATTTTGTTACTTCCTTTTTACATCCTGCTGGTTGTTGTTGTTTTAAATTGTTTGTTTTTTCTTTCGCCTTATGCTACTATAAATATTCCAACTGAATGAATATGTGTATTTAATACTATCGATTAATTAATACAGACGCTGAAGATGGAATGTGAATATTCCGAAACGTCCGAAGAATAAACGTACATTACCGAAAATAAAGTGTCGAAGGTTTGCTATTACCGTCGTTCTACTGATTATTATCGGATTTCACATGGCTCTAATAATTGGTTCGAGTGCTTAATATATAGGTTTTCTCATTGGATCAGCAACGAGTTTAAGGACTTTAGACGCTAATACCCAGTGTTCAATATCTTGTAGAGGAACAGAGCGCAGATAGTCTATTGTGTAGCTATGCGCTAAAAGAAACAAATAAGCAGTAATATTCCTCAAATACTTCATGCAAATAGATTAAAAATTGGTTTGTTAAATAAATGTATCGACCTTATGTACACGATTCAAACTGGAAAAGTCACGATCTTTTACAGAGTACCATTCAACGTGGCATTATGTATTAGATGTCAAAGTTATCAACCATTCATTTTACTCGAAATTGATGGTTTAGCGACAGTTCATGGTAGAGGAAAGTAAGTACCGGGTACAATATACAGGAATACTGAAAACAAATGTGCATTTCAGAAGTTCTAAAGGACACACAAATGCAATATACAAACTATACGTTGGATAAAATTATTTTTACTTTTCACATGAATATTAACTTGCATTCTGACTTGTCAGAGTCTGAGTCAGTCTGACATCTTAAATTTAGAGAGTCTCAGTCAGTGTGATGTCGTTAGTTCACAGACATATCTTGAGAACAAATGCCTTTGTAACCCATTTGACTTTTTGTGTACAAGAGACTTGTGCATTTGACTAAAGCTTTTCACATTTCGTGTACTACACATAGTAACTTCGGAATTATAGTCAATATTTCTTCTATTTAACACAGGCCTCGACAAAACCTCAGGAGCCAGGTGTGCCTAACCTAAGGTCATTACTGTTTGTATCGGAAAATGGGAGTTACGTATATTAATTTACTTTTACAGCAATGAGTGCATGTTAATGGTCACATTATATCAATAAACACTTGATAGTATTACCTGTGCTAACTGTCTTTGGTTCTCTATAAGTCTAAATACGCGCACTGATTGGATGAATTGAGAGAAAGAAGAAAAAAAAATAGGCGCGAAATTAGTTACGTGTTATGCAACCACAGCATTTCATTCCCGAAAAAAACACGAAGTACCGAATCCACCATTAAAATCATAGAAACAAAGTTCGAGTTAGTACTCAAAGAACGCGGAAATAGTTTCGGACTTCCAAGAGTCTAGAACTGTTTTAGATTCGAGTTCTATTTAGCACAGCTCTACGCATGAATAAAATGGGAGAAAATGCTATGCGCTTGATAAAAACTTTTATTCGTCATGGCGATCTGGCGCCTGGGGTTTGTCAAGGCCTGACTTAACGTGATTTTGATAGTTTTATATTTCTTATTTTTATATTCTTATTTCCTACATGTGGCTCAGTAGTAAGCTTGAGAATTTATAATCCTAAAATTTGGGGTTCGAAAATAGCCCATCATACAGCTCTGTACTTAAGGAAAAAAACAAGATTTTTATTTATGAGATCCAACTTCAATAAAAGTCATGAATTTCATGATTCGAGCTATACTGATCACATGCCCGGCATGGCCAGGTGGTTAAGGCACTCGACTCGCAATCTGAGGGTTCGAATCCCTGTCACACCAAACATGCTCGCCCTTTCAGCCGTGGGGGCGTTATAATGTGACGGTCAATCCCACTATTGGTGGTAAAATAGTAGCCCAAGAGTTGGCGGTGGGT
>NW_013667019.1:203273-209860 GCF_000517525.1 Limulus polyphemus | reverse complement strand
ATAATACAAAAGTGGGTATTAAACGAACCAGCGACGTATATCTGACTAAGGATGATGATAACTGATTAGAGTAGAAGCACAGACGGCGAAAACACATACAACTGTGGTTATCACGTAAATTGCAGGGTAATGGGAAACGCTGTTGATATATAAGGCAATGGACTAGGAACAAATAGTCTTAGGAGTTTTGTTGAGTAATTAACATAAACATTTTTATAACAACAACGCTGTTTTATATTAATTCGACGATGTGTTTTATCCGTAATCTCTTTGTTTTATATTCTCGACCCCTAATCTCTAGCTGCTACAAAATTCATTTTAAAAGCTATATCCGTTTATAGCAAGGAATTAATTTGAAGCATGAAATCGTATATATATAAACATTTATGGAGAAGAGACAGGTAATGCCACCCATTCCCCCATCCCCCACCCTCCGTGTATTGGAAATGAGGAACCCTGACTTCGATACCTCACGTTTTTCTAAACGTCACATGTATCCTGTCGTGATAGTTAAGCTTTTGCATCAAATGAGACGAAAATTGGTTAATTTACCTTTCTTTGTTCCACAACTATCGCGTTAACAATCACATCGAAAGTCTTTGTTCTCCTATTACCTGACTTAGAGTCTCTCAGTTTATTAAGTTATTTCCTCAACTAATTTTAATCTTTATCTTTATCTATATTTATAAATTGATCACACTTTAAAGCAAACTTTTAAGATTCGTTGAGTATTGAAATCCAATGAGTGACCATAACAAGGCCTAACGTTGATATACATGGCTGCCTGCAAATCAAGTCCAATATTAATACCTAGTTACGCTGACAGATTTTAGCATCTTTCTCGCTCTGTTTTAAGTACTTTATTGTTTTTAACCAAGCCAGTTTTGTCGAAGAATTTATCATTTGAAATTCTCATCATACCATACTGCTACTGTTGGCTACTTTTCTAAAAGATTAATTATTTAGTATTTTCTGGCTGAGTGTCAAGGATCGTGTATTGCCATCCCAATTTAGAATTACTGACTAGAGTGAGTTTTCTCAAATTAGTAATACATATATGAACAAAACTAACAAACAATTAGTTTTCTCAAATTAGTAATACATATATGAATAAAACTAACAAACAATTAGTTTTCTCAAATTAGATATACATTTATGAACAAAACTAACAAACAATTAGTTTTCTAAATTAGTAATACATTTATGAACAAAACTAACAAACAATTAGTTTTCTCAAATTAGTAATACATATATGAATAAAACTAACAAACAATTAGTTTTCTAAATTAGATATACATTTATGAACAAAACTAACAAACAATTAGTTTTCTAAATTAGTAATACATATATGAACAAAACTAACAAACAATTAGTTTTCTCAAATTTGTAACACATTTATGAACAAACTAACAAACAATTAACAAAGCTTTAGATGCTCGTACAATAAAAGAATAAGAAAATCAAAGTTACTTCTAAACAAATAATGGTGCCGTACATAAGCTGTTATACCATTATTTCTCCGCACAGCCAGCTTTAGCTTTACCCGAGAGAGAGAGATAACCATTCCGTTATAATAAATGTTATACGTTAGTTTTTAAACGTCCGTTAGGTGGAGCTTAAGCATGTGATTAGCATGCTCAGTACGTGAAGCGGAGGGTTAGTGGCTCGCATCCTGTTTCCAAAGAAACGCGTTTCTCATTTTGAGATCGTTAACGTGCTATAAGAATTAGTTTATCGTTGATATAATATCTCCCGAGCATCATCCAAACCCTCCACAGTGGCACAGTGGTATGTCTGCTAGAAACCGGGTTTCGATACCCTTGGTGGGCAGAGCACAGATGTCATTTGTATAGCTTTGTGCTTAATAACAAACAACAACAACATCATCCAAAAGCTAGTAAGAAACGCGTACATCTCTTAGAGTTTGTAATACTTTAAAGAATACAAAGTGTGAAGTCATCTTTTACAGAAGCCACACCTAGAAAAATGTAGACATTCACACCCGTCATATGCATTTCTTGCCTATTATATAATTCACTCCTATGATGTTGATGTTGAAATCACACTACAATTCAACTGTTTGCATATAGATTATATAAACATATCAAGTTCTCTCCTGATGTAAGTTGTTCACACTGCAGCTGTCACTGTTTATATTACATGACCTACGTAAGAAAGCAATAAATACTATTCTGTCACTAACCAATTAGAAATTAGCTTATTTTTTACTGTAAAGAAAACAATAAATATTATTCTGTCATTGACCAATTAGAAATTAGCTTATTTTTTACTGGTGTAAAGAAAACAATAAAATAATACTATTCTGTTACTGATCAATTAGAAATTAGCTTATTTTTACTGGTGTAATGAAAACAATAAATATTATTCTGTCACTGTCCAATTATAAATTAGCTTATTTTTTACTGTAAAGAAAACAATAAATATTATTCTGTCACTGACCAATTAGAAATTAGCATATTTTTTACTGATGTAAAGAAAACAATAAATACTATTCTCTTACTGACCAATTAGAAATTGGCTTATTTTTTACTGGTATAAAGAAAACAATAAATATTATTCTGTCACTGACCAATTACAAGTTAGCTTATTTTTTACTGGTGTAAAGAAAACAATAAATATTATTCTGTTATTCTGAAATCAGCTTATTTTGTAATGGTGTAAAAAAAACAATAAATACTTTTCTGTCACTGATCAATTACAAATTAGCTTATCTTTAATGGTGTAAAGAAACCAATAAATACTATTCTGTCACTGACCAATTAGAAATTAGCTTATTTTTTACTGTAAATAAAACAATAAATACTATTCTGTCACTGACCAATTAGAAATTAGCTTATTTTTTACTGTAAAGGTAAAACAATAAATACTATTCTGTACTGATCAATTATAAATTAGCTTATTTTTACTGGTGCAAAGAAAACAATAAATACTATTCTGTCACTGACCAATTATAAATTAGCTTATTTTTTACTGGAAAGAAAACAATAAATAATATTCTGTCACTGTTACTGATGTAAAGAAAACAATAAATACTATTCTGTCACTGACCAATTAAAAATTAGCATTATTTTTTACTGGTGTAAAGAAAACAATAAAAATAATACTATTCTGTTACTGATCAATTACAAATTAGCTTATTTTTACTGGTGTAAAGAAAACAATAAATACTATTCTGTCACTTACCAGTTAAAAATTAGCATATTTTTTACTGGTGTAAAGAAAACAATAAATACTATTCTGTCACTTACCAGTTAAAAATTAGCATATTTTTTACTGGTGTAAAGAAAACAATAAATACTATTCTGTCACTTACCAGTTAAAAATTAGCACATTTTTTTACTGATGTAAAGAGAACAATAAAATAATACTGTTCTGTTACTGATCAACTACAAATTAGCTTATTATTTACTGTAAAGGAAACAATAAATACTATTCTGTTACTGATCAATTATAAATTAGCTTATTTTTACTGGTGCAAAGAAAACAATAAATACTATTCTGTCACTGACCAATTACAAATTAGCTTATTTTTTACTGTAAAGAAAACAATAAATACTATTCTGTCACTGTTACTGATGTAAAGAAAACAATAAAATAATACTATTCTGTTACTGATCAATTAGAAATTAGCTTATTTTTTAATGTAAAGAAAACAATAAGTATTATTCTGTCACTGTCCAATTATAAATTAGCTTATTTTTTACTGTAAAGAAAACAATAAATATTATTCTGTTACTGACCAATTGGAAATTAGCTTATTTTGTAATGGTGTAAAAAAAAACAATAAATACTATTCTGTCACTGATCAATTACAAATTAGCTTATCTTTAATGGTGTAAAGAAACCAATAAATACTATTCTGTCACTGATCAATTACAAATTAGCTTATCTTTAATGGTGTAAAGAAACCAATAAATACTATTCTGTCACTGATCAATTAGAAATTAGCATATTTTTAACTAACAATAAAATAATACTATTCTGTTACTGATCAATTAGAAATTAGCATATTTTTTACTGGTGTAAACTACAAAGAAAACGTGAGAGGGAAAGTGCACAATACAATTAAAGTAGAAATCCTGTATGTATATTGAAGTATATTGAAGGAGAAAAAAGATACAGTGACTGTAATAAAATCAACACCAGGCACGTGCTACATTTTCTCAGGTATATGCAAGTAAATTAAACCTTCTCTAACTAAACAATCTAAATGTGAAGGGGTGGGAGGAGAAGACGTTTCGCTAATATCACACTTTGTTTTTCGACGCTTTCGAAACAGACATTTTAAAGATATTACATCATGAAGAAAAGCGTGACATTTTATTAATTAATGCACGAGAAGAACAAGATGTCAAGTGTTGAAAAGTTTCGTATTTCTCAAAATAACTAAATACGTAAATAAACAAAAACGACAAGAAAATTAATGTCATACTTCGTTCAGGTTATTTTTTGGTTTTATTGATCATATGTAACACATCTTCTGTACACTGATAATAAATAACGATACTTCTCTGATGAGCAGTTTCAAGTTAGTGGTGGCTAAACCTAAACCTAGGAGTGGCTAAACCTAAATGTTAGGGTTTTCTGACCTGACCGTTTAGATAATGTGTTGTATAAAGTGTTGTTCAGGTTGAATTTGTTTGTTTTATAGCAAATCGAGCCCCAGATTTTAGCGTTGTAAGTCCTTAAAGTTACCGTTGACCCAGCTGGGGACTTTTAGGTTGAAAATAGCAAGTACCAAAGCTTTGCTTATACATTTAACACTCATGTTTTCTTCACTTTGGTGCCCCCCGGTGAGTCATCGGAAGGTTAACTAAAATCTGGGGTTCGATTCTCCGGGTGAACAGAGCGTAGATAGCCTATTGCATGTCTTTAGGTCAAATTAACAAAACAATATCCACCTTGTGGTGATTTTTATATTATAATACAATGAAATTCCGACTCCTAAAAACAGACAGAAAATTAGATAGTTTCAGGAAAGTTTCGAACACTCATTCGCTACACATAAATAAATAAAGTCATTATTTTGGTTGAAAACTATTTCACACATAAGAAACACTGTAAAGGTGCTGAATGTCATTTTTACATATCAGTGTTATAAAACCACTGTAAAGGGGCTGAATGCCATTTTTTACATATCAGTGTTATAAGATACACTGTAAAGGGGCTGAATGCCACTTTACACATCAGTGTTTTATACATTTATTCCAGGTTTTGGATTCGGCATGGCCAGATGGTTAGGGCGCTTGACTCACAATCTGAGGGTCGCGGGTTCGAATCCTGCCTCATCAAACATGCTCGCACCTTCAACCGTGGGGGTGTTATATTGTGACGGTCAATTCCTCTTTTCGTTGGTAAATAGGTGACTTCATGGTAAATGTCTTTATAAATCAGGCAATATAAAGAACATCGAACCAAATTCTTTGTTCATTATTCAATCACATTTATTAAATAAGGTTAATCATTAAATTTATTCTTAGAATTGAACATATGACAAACTGTGTAAGAGAGTGCGTGATTTCTATTGCTTCATCAAGCATTAGTTTTTGGTTCGTTATTTTGCTACGTTGAAATATCAAACGACCAGGTGTTCTTCTTTCCTCGTTTCAGAGCAGCAGTTCTTAGAATAATTTCACGCGTTACATGATAGTAATAGATGCTGGTGTGAGATTCTTTTTTTAATTGCATTTAGACACAGTTTTCTAGAGAAGAAAGAGAGATGCGTAGTTTTCTTTTACGAGGATTGCTCGTGACATTCACGGCTTAGAAAGATAAAACTCCATAATATTTTGCAATCTAGAAAGACATAAACTGGACTGGTGTATGGTTCCGTAAGTACCATAACGTGCGTAAAGTATAAGTTGTCAACACGCACAAACTCGCGCTAGCGTTTTCGTCAAACTACACAACACCTGCAATACGATGGTGTCCAATTTTACAGTTCAGCGTAGGAGGAAACGGTGTTTTTGAAGATTTTAAACTTGTCCTGATCTTATCTTCATCATACCACGTCGAGGCGTTATGATCCTAAGATCACACAGCAAGAGGGTCATAAGGTGCAAGGACCAATCATCAATACTTGAAGCACGTGCTCACGTTTGTAGATATCCAATTCTTATAGGTGGGTGTACTGCCCTCTAACACAAGAGATAATTTAAAATTAAACGAATTTTATTGAGCTGTGAAAATATACATGTTTCAGTACTGCATTTGAAGGGAAAAATAAAACACAAGTAACTTACAGTTTTATTGTATAAAATTGGAATATTACAAAGAAAGTACTCTCTTATGGAAACGCAAAGGTCTTCTATCAAGAAGCTTGCTGAAAAAATAATCTTTCGTGGATTTAAAAAAAAGGTTTAGGTTAGTGTTCTAGTGATATGTAAATACCATCAAGAAGCTTGTTGGAAAAATTGTATTTCATGGATTTAAAAAAAAAGGTTTAGGTTAGTGTTCTAGTGATATGTAAATACCATCAAGAAGCTTGTTGGAAAATAGTCTTTCATGGTTTTAAAAAAAAGGTTTAGGTTAGTGTTCTAGTGATATGTAATACCATCAGACAATTG
>NW_013667019.1:198738-203252 GCF_000517525.1 Limulus polyphemus | reverse complement strand
AGCTTGTTGGAAAAATTGTATTTCATGGATTTAAAAAAAAGGTTTAGGTTAGTGTTCTAGTGATATGTAAATACCATCAAGAAGCTTGTTGGAAAAATTGTATTTCATGGATTTAAAAAAAAGGTTTAGGTTAGTGTTCTAGTGATATGTAAATACCATCAAGAAGCTTGTTGGAAAAATAGTCTTTCATGGATTTAAAAAAAAAGGTTTAGGTTAGTGTTCTAGTGATATGTAAATACCATCAAGACAATTGTTGGAAAAATTGTATTTCGTGGATAAAAAACAAAGGTTTAGGTTACTGTTATAGTGATATGTGAATATGCTGTTGCTAAATATTAAATGTTATATATATATATATATTCATCAAAATCATCTAAAAGATGGACGTATTGATAATAAAGTTTCCATAATTTCTGTTATTACCTGTGATATGCTGAACATTTTTTGTAGTTTCAGAATAAATTAGGCTAAAGATATTCACAAACTCAAATAAATATGATAACTAAATCTCATTCCAATAGCGCAATACAATTGATAAAGACTGTTCATCGTAAAAAAAGTATAATAAAATATAATTGCAAGCTTTCTGAACGTTCTTTTCTCTGTATTTGTTAATAATCTTCACACAGTTAGTCATTATCAATAGATTTACCTTCACAATGCATCTTCTCTTTCGAAAAACTTGCGAAGCATAACACATGCTAGAACTTTGCTAAATAGAGAAGAAACTTGACGTAAAAGTTACATCATTACAAAGAGAATGAACGTTTTGATTAATATTGTCCAGAACCGGAAACTTCTATTGGTTCTAGACGTTATGTGCAAATAATGTGACTCAATGGAGGTCGAGGAGCATAATCAAAGTTTTACACAAAATCTTTGGGTTTAAATATACCAAAGAAAAACATTCCTGTAGGGTCTTACATGTGTTCAAGTTTATAATAATTGTTTATCTCCGGCTCCGTTTAAAATAATTATTTATCTCTAGCTTCGTTTATAATAATTGTTTAGCTCCGGTTCCGTTTAGAATAATTATTTATCTTCTGCTTCGTTTATAATAATTATTTATTTCCGGCTCCTATAAAAGCAGATTCTAAATAACGAGATCTATAAAGTTGTTCTGTCCTATTATGATATAGTGAAGTATAAGGTTTTTATACTGGTATAATGTTTTCAAAATTATTGATTTGATCACTTTAAGACCTCTTTATCATGATACAAGAATGCGGGAGTTAGAGCTAATTGTGTGATTTTTCCTCAGCAGGATGTGTATAACGAATATTTCCAACTAGCTAGTTATAAATCTGATACAGCCAATTGGTGACATTCCTCTTACCAGAACAAAGGAACAAACGGAATAGCGGACACTTCGAAGAAAGTAACATTATCTGTTTTTCAATCTAGCATTCCTTTTGCCAAAACAAAGGAACATAATAAACGAATCAAAGGTGATTTGTTGAAACATGATTGGACGCATAATAAGGAATTTTCTCTGAGGAGCTGTATCATGTGACACCCAAAAAAAAAAAAAAGATCAGCCACAACTGCTACGAGAATAGTAACGAACCAAACTGAAAGTGTAGTATTTCCGATTGTGTCTTATATGTTTCTGTATAATCTCGTAGCGAAGATGTGATATCCAAACACAAGACATAACTTAGACTTTATTCAAAGTGGCGAAGTTCTCACTAATCATATTAGCATGGATATTTCAAAGGAAATATTCAGTACCAAAACATGTTGAGTTGTAAGTGTTATGTGGTGAAAATCTCTGCACTAGCCAGTGGACATTGCATAAGATAAAATACAGTGAATTAGTACTTGTACAGTACAACATTACATGGTGGCTTACAACGTGAAACAACAACAGAAACTTCAAGAAGAATTTCATAAAATCATCCATTTTTCAAGAATACGTTCAAAAGCATCGACCAGAAGCTAATGAACACGATTACTTCTTAATTACATCGTGCATGACCACTTCCATTTCCTTTGGAGTTTGTGTGGCTCATCATCAGGTTGTATTACAACATATATGTACTACTTTTATGAACAACACGAAGTTATAAGATGCCGATTTACTTTCCAACTGACTGCATAACTGGGTATCTACCCATATTCCACCTTCGGGTTATTATACGGTCTGGATAATACTATTTAATGTCAGTATATCTCACTTTAGTCAACAATCTACATCAACTATCCTCGACAACAGGTCTACACTTCAACCGAAATTAACTGGTATGTCAAACTCACTTGTTGTGTCCTGGGGGCTTGATATCATAAGGAATTTTCTAGACATAAAAGTTTCAAGACATTCGTCAATTGAATCTGTAGCTTATTTGCACTAATTTGAAAAACTTTGTTTCTGGACATTAAGAAGAATTATGTGCCAAATATTTCTGCTGTAGATGTTTGACAGGAAGCACAGAGCACTTTTTTGTTGTATTTGCACTGGTCTTTTCAAAAGATAAAACATTCACTTCAGTTTTAATGAACTATTTGCCCTTACAACTGAAAAAGAAATTATTATGAATTCGAAGAGGGAAGACCTGAAGATTACTGAGACTTCAGTGACTTTCACTTGTTGAAGTATGCATATCAGTTGCTTCCAAAATATCACGTTTTTCTGCAGCTTACGATCACATAGTCGGCTGATATGGCTAGAATAACTAGCACAAGAAATTCTGTGACAATTTCACGAAGATAATTTTTTAAGTTAAAAACACAAACAAAATGTTTAACATGTTTAATTCTGAAATGAGTTTGTCTTGCTTTAGTCATAGAAAAACTATTATTGTCCAAGAAATAGTTCGGTTTTAAGTTATACATTTTATATATTATTATTGGGCTCTTGCTCCCCTATGGCATAGCGGTATGTCTTCAGGCTTACAATGCTAGAACCCGGGTTTCGATACTCGTGGTGGGAAGAGCACAGATAGCCCATTGTGTAGCTTTATGGTTAACTTCAAACAAACAAACTATTTGGCTCCGGTTATTTTAAATCGATTGAAATTTGATTATTGGTCAACCTCTACTATTAAATTATTTAAAATAAAAATATGTAATTATGTATTTAATAATTTCTCAATGTTTTATTTAACACGTGTAAATAATTTTTATTTCATAGTTACTTATCCTTCATGGCTATAACTGTGTCAATCTCTATAAAAATTATGTAAACAAAAAGCTCTAGAAAATACAAGCCAGAAAAGGGTTAAAGTTGAAATACCTGCAACGGTTACAACACTGATAGGAAGTGTCTTAAATACAAGAAAACAATAGGACTAAGAAAGTTGTCAAATTTTTATCATAACATATTGAAATGAAAAATGAAAGGCTGTAGAAAAAATTGATGTAATAGATTTTACTTCCCAGAATATATTACATGTTTAAGATAAGAGTAAAGTATGCTTTGAATCACAAAAAATATATTGTATCCGTTGATGATAAGAAGCAACTGTTCATCACGAGACACAAATATAGACGCACGTGTTCCATCACGTCTGAAAAATGGTGGCACGAAGTTTATATATGACTTCTAAGAAAATTTAACCCGAAACACTCGTAATAACTTTTATCCCAAATGTCAAAAACTACCTAGGGAGAAAAAGTCAACAGGACTGAAACAAGAGGGAATCCTTAATAGCCGCTGTTGTAATAAAACCGCAAATCGGTCAAAAGATAGAGCTATGAGCTTAAAGTTTGTACTTGAAAAAAAACAACAAAGTCAGAGCCGTTTGGTACGTATTACAATTTCGAATAGCCTGAAACTCAGTTAACTGATAAATTTAAATTTAGTAGTTAAATTGTACTTTGGATTTAGTAGTTAAGTAAAAGCCGATATATAGTCAGTTTATGATATTTGTCAACAAGATTGATACAAAAAGTTTTCATTTTTAAAACAAATATGTTTTAATATACAAACAACAATACAATTTACAATAATAGTTATTACAAATAGTTATTATACACAGTGACTTATATACAAAAAATTTCAAACCTACAAGCAATATAAAGTCTTCTTTCTAGTGTGGAACTTCCTTGATATCTTATCGACGGTTCACGATGAGCAAGTTAATTACGAGCTGACGTAGGTACGATTCGCTTAACGGGGAGCTAGCTAGCTTTGTCCTTCGTTATTCACCAGCTACACACACCCTGAGTTTTCCACGATAAAGTTATATAATGTTTCGTAAAAATACTAATGTCCGATGAGAATCCACTGAAGTTAAATGATTTGTAATGTTCGAACTTCGTAAATGCTACTGGTCAAATATCTGAAGTTTTCCGATTGATAAGCGTTATAATAAACACAGTTATAGCTTTCAAAGTTTATAGCACACTGACTGTAGCAAACTAACAATAGATACTACTTTTTTGGCGCGTCGCGTTGGTTATATTTATATGCGTGTAGACAGTTTCTAGAAAATTCAATACAAAAACAATACAAAGCTACATTAAGTGTTTATGTACATACATATATTGTTGATTCTTACACTCGAGAATCTTCT
>NW_013667019.1:173860-198391 GCF_000517525.1 Limulus polyphemus | reverse complement strand
GAGCTTCGCAATACATATTTAAGACTATAAACTATGCATATTTCTAAATATAAACTTAATCTAAACAAACGTTGATATTATAATAAATATATAATAATAAACCCGTCACACATTCTATGAACCGCTATGCCGCGGCTGAAAATCTTGAATGTTTTTTCATAAGTTTATTGTATTAAACAAGAAAGGTTCATCTGAGTGGACACTTAAAGAACGATGTGCAATTCGTTTGGCCGAAACGTTAGCAACTTACTTTGTTTTACCCATACAGCAATTTTAACCGTTTCTTTGTATTTTCGGACTTTATTATGATATAGCCACAACTGTCTTTGTTTGTTATTTGTGTTACTTATCTATTTATATGTGGAATGACTTTGATATAAAGCATATAAGAAAGATCATAATTACAAGGCAGGACATTGGATATGAAGTGTAGAAAATACCACGGATACAAGGAATGACACGGCTATAAAGCGTAGAAAAGTCCACGGATACTAGGAATGATACGGCTATAAAGCGTAGAAAAGACCACAGTTGCAAGAAATGGCATTGATGTATAAAGTACAAAATACCACAGATAAAAGGAATGACGTTGTTATAAAACATAGAAAAGGTACAAATAACCTCGTTCAGATGTCTCTTTTCAAACACCATAATTTAGTAATATAAATGCATTGTGCAAAATAGTTAACATTTTAAATCATTTATCAGGAATACGCTACCAAATCAGGTATAACAATATACATCAACCCAATCACAGCCCAATCAAAAGTGTTTTTAATAAAAAAGAAGTTTTCTTGAGCCAACGGTGCAATGTTTTTATACCACCCTCAGTGGTTCAGTGGTAAGTCTGCGGGCTCAAAACGCTAAAAACCGGGTTTTGATACCCGTGGTAGGCACAGCATAGATAGACCATTGTGCAGCTTTGTGCTGAACTAGAAACAAACATATAAACAAAACAATTGACCCATGGTTCTATTACACTTTGCCTTTGCTATTTTATTGCCATGTTTTATTATTCTATTCTATTTTAATTTTTTATTATTTTTATTATATACATTTGTTTTTGCAAAAAAAATAATATTATAGCTATTGAACACAATACTTTTGTTTACTAAAGATGGATTACATTTCAGAGATTCCAAGAATCAAAATTCAGTTAAAAATACACACATCTTAATCGTAAATGTTTATTTTTTTATATTTGAATTTGTTATAAGCATACGTTTACACCAAAAGCGGCAATATCAAATAATGATATTTTCATACAATAATTCATACTGTTATCTATCCCAATTACCATTTACCAGAACACGAAACATGCAATCGCTTGGGGCTCCGAAGATGAGAGAGAGCCAATTGTCTAAGATTAAACATATTTTATACACGAAGTTTTTTTTCTTTTTATTTCATACGTCTGCTCGGGTAAGCTGCTAATACCAGAAAATATCCAACAAATGGATAAAAAAAGTCTTAATTAGAAAGATAGAAATTGGCGTTCTTCACAAAAAAGAAATGACATTAACAAAGTTAGAATTGATTTATTGAAAAATGAGTCTTCGTCCTAACAATGCTTCGGAAACGCATAAAAAATGTCTTAATTAGAACGACAGAAATTGGCGTTCTTCACAGAAAAAGAAATGACATTAACAAAGTTAGAATTGATTTATTGAAAAATGAGGCTTCGTCCTAACAATGCTTCGGAAACGCATAAAAAATGTCTTAATTAGAACGATAGAAATTGGCGTTCTTCACAGAAAAAGAAATCACAATAACAAAGTTAGAATTGATTTATTGAAAAATGAGTCTTCTTCCTAACAATGCTTCGGAAACACATAAAAAATGTCTTAATTAGAACGATAGTCTTCTTAACTGAAAAGAATAAGCATGCCGCATTCCCACATTCAAAACCCTGGCTAAAATCAGGATCAAGATGACAAATTAATCAGCTATTTACCGAAATCTTAAAATGAACTAACATGCAAATTATATTCTTTGAAGTAAATTCTAAAAGAGTTGTAATTAATATTTCTATATATCTTTCACAAATTATTACCAAGACATTAGTGTCAGTAAAAGAAACAGCAAACTGGATTCTTGATTTTAAAAACATCCAGGAATTTATCGACTTTTAGCTACAAATCTGATAAGAAATTATTACATTCTAGGACTTTTTTTAGTTGTTTTGTTTTGTAATAAAACACGTCTGATATTCTAGGATTCATAAAAATATATACATTTTCTAAAGGATTCTCTTGTAATATATATAAGTTTTAATGTTACAGGAAACAATTTATTCTATCTATTTTTCTTTAGTAATAAGATACTTACAATCTTCCAGGAATCTGAATATGTAATGAGTTTATTTTTATTTCGTAATGAGACATTTATAAAGTTTCACAATTTAAAAAAACGTTATTGGGTAAAACGAAAGCCATGCCACGTGTTTTTTTTTTCTAAGGTGGTACTAGGCCTTGAAAACGTTACGTAAGGAAGCCTAACAATGGATGTCTTTTGACGCTTTTCTAATGTCAGCTTTTCGAAATATTCTAATTTAAAAATCACAACATGGTCGGCTATAATTCAATTACTTTTTTACTGAAAAATTATAATATTAATGAACGAATGCAATGTATAATAACATGCTCTGCATAGAATAAAAATATAAAAAAGTGTAATATCTACTCAGCATCTTTTAATTTTTTTTATTGAGTGTGATTCATGACTACTTGAAGCTGTTTTTATATCGTAATTGGTATAAATTGTTGTTATAATGATAATACTCTATATTGAAAACGAGGTCGACTTTGGGTGGCACAGTGTCTATTCATCCTCCACGTTTTTTTTATATATTCATATTCATTTTAAAACATTGTTCTTCAGTTCACATGGCTAAAACTATTTTAAATAACAAATAAATACATTTTTATTTGTATTTATGATAAAGGCTTTGGCTGGCCCTGTGGTATAGCTCTGGATTTCGCAGCTGGGGAGTGTGGTTTGAATTCATGCACTGAGGGGGAATTATAGGAGTGACAATTAATCCCTTAGCATGGATGACGCTGCTGACTGGTTGCCTTATCAGTAGTTCAAAATTAGGGAAGGCGGCAGATAGCCTTGTTAGCGTTGCCGTAAAAACAAATACAAATATAAGTAATGTCAAAGCTACTAAGGTTATCTGTTTTAGTAAATCTAGAATTAGGATTGTTTTAGAGTTGTTTATACATACGACGTGTGAAGATATTTTAACGTAATATTCTGTGGATTTTCAGGAATATTTCTTATCCCAAACCAAAATCCTTTGGTTAGGCTGCATTATCCAAAGCTACCTAATACATATAGTGTAAGACATTTTGCCGTGTAAACCTTGAAAGAACAATTTTAGCTGAGATGAAATTTAATATCTTATCTCTTTACTTTTATCAATATTCTTCTTGACCTGTATACAAGTTTTAAAGACTAAGAAATTTGAGATGGTTAATGTGACCCCACAAGATGGCCGTAGCTAACCAGTTCCCCTCCCCCTTCATTCTCTATCTGTGGATATAACAATTGCATTGATCCTCATTGTGGTGTAAGTCACGCGTGGTAAACATAAATGTCGCCAAAAACTGACCACTTTAAAACTACTACCAAAGCAGCATTCCTACACAATTACGCAAACATCCCGATGTTGTCAGACAGGTTTCTAGATAGATCAAGGCAATATTTTATGGAAAACTTAAATCAAAATCAGGATGAACGTAGATCTGAGTACCACTTACCATAAAATCTTATTAATTCGCTGTATGTATTACGGCCACCTAATACTATGCAAACCAATAACCAATAGTTACACATACTACTAGTTTACTTTTTAAAAAGGGTTACAAAGTGGCAAACTAAAATTATAAGTGTATGTCCGTACACACTATAGAACTGTTTGTGAGAAACATACTTAAGTGAAGTGCTAAAAGGGAAAATTCTGCTTTTCCATTCATGGACATGACCAGAAAAAGACCGCGAAAAACTACGGACACTCATATTGCGCATGCGTTGGCTGCATAAATCCGAAAAACGGCATTTTTGTATCTAGAGGTAACAACGTTCGTGAATAGTTTTAAACCAAGCTAAAGAGGGAAGAAGAGGTCCAGTGAGCACCTGATTCTCTCAGGTCTTGTGATCCAAAACACGACCACGATCATACAGGTGAAAACTACTGTACTACAAGAGCAGAATTTTGATGTGACATTGTGGTTGAAACAATGTTACACATAGATCAGGCTTAACAGAAAAAATTCCTTGGAGAACTACTGGTCAATAACAGAAAGCTCCTAAAACAAACAAACAAAAAACCTTAATAACTGCTGGATATGGTATTCGTTGTGACAAAAATGTTCTTTAAGAACATTCGTACACAGTTCTTGTCGAAGAAAACTTCTTTTAATAGCCACTGGGCACGGTTCTTATCGTGAGAAACAGGTTCTTTAATAGTAATTAGACACCGTTCTGGTCATGAGAAACAGGTTCTTTAATAATAATTAGACACCGTTCTGGTCTTGAGAAACAGGTTCTTTAATAATAATTAGACACCGTTCTGGTCATGAGAAACAGGTTCTTTAATAATAATTAGACACCGTTCTGGTCTTGAGAAACAGAAACGGTGTCTAATTACTATTAAAGAAAGGTAACGAGAAACAAACTCTTTAATAGTAAATGGTTTAGTTGTTAGCGCAAAGCTACATAATTGGTCATCTGTTCTCTACCCTCTATGGGTATCGAAACCTGATTTTTTAGCATTGTAAGTTCACAGACACGGGGGGGGGAACTCTGAAAGAGCAAATGGACTTTAAGAGTGCTTGTTTGTTAGCCGTTCCAAATTTAGCAGTGTAAGACTAGGGGCAAGGCAGGTAGTAATCATTGCCCACCGCCTACTCTTGGGAGATTGACCGTCACATAACTCCCCCCCCCCCACGCCTGAAAGGGTGAGTATGTTTGGTGGGACGGGGATTCTAACCTGCGACCCTCAGGTTGCGAGTCAAGCGCTTTAACCATGCTAGACCTTGTTCTGTTTCAAATCCATTCTCAAAAAGTTAATCACAACTTATATCTTTTGATATAGATTTAATATTTTTAACAGCAAGTTAGGAATGATTATATAGTTCCACTGTGTTTTCTCGTGTATTCTGTTACAGTTGTCCTTAAGGAAAGAAAATAGCCACAGAAGTTTCCTGATAATCTTTCCGCGAAAATTCACTTTTGATATTATTTACCAATGCTGTAGGCAGAAATTTCAGTATTCTTTTTCAATTACAACTGCTACTGAAAAGGTTTTGTTTGATAAATTTTGCGCAAAACTACTCGAGGGTTGTCTCCGTTGGTCGTCTCTAATTTAGAAGAGATAAGTTAGAGGGAAGGCAGGTAGTCATCACCATCCACCGCCAACGCACGGACTCCCTAACCACCTGGCCATACCGAGCCACTTTAAGAGTGATTCAAATGATAGAAATAATAATAATTTAGTACTAGCAGAGACCCGGAAAACATTTCCGGCCAAATTTGTATCTTTATCGTAACAGTACTTCTTTAAATATAACATTTCTAGCACAATACAAACAAATTGTAATCGTAGACAAAGAAATGTGTAAATCCACTTGTATATAGGCCGTACTTTATAAAACTGTAACTTATGTTAGGCCTAAGTTCGGTAAAGAGATAAATTAACACTGTAACCTGTGTACTTTTTTTTTTTACTTTAGTTTTGTTAGGACTAAACTTTACTGTACTTAATACTATCGATAAATAAACTTATAATGTTATTCTACGACCTAACGTCAAACCTTTTTTTAAAAACTTTGATAAGTTTTAATATTCTGTTGTACAAAATGGTTAGTAAAGTATATTTACATTCCACTTTTGTTGTTACTTCTTGTTTCGTACAGCAATTGTAGCGACTTGATCACTGAGCTTTACAGCTATCTGCCGCAGGCAGACTGTTTGTCGTCGAGTGAATAATGCGCATGCGTGGTTTTTCTTGGGGAAACATTCTAACTACGCATGCTTATGCAGCAAGTTCTCGGTCAGAAAGCGTAACGGTCGTACATACAAACAAGCAGAATAATAGTATAGAATATTGATGGAGAACAAAAAGCTTGTGCTTAATGGTGTATCATTTCCCTTACATTCAAAACAATTAATGATACGCAATTTCCCTTTAAACTGAAAATGGGCAGAATGGAGAAAATAATTCCAAAGGAGCGTGGCTAATTTTAAGAAGAAATCAAATTTTAAATTTTATTATTTACCTTTAACTTGAAGTAATATTACAAAGACTCCAAATCTCAAAAAACATGTATATGCATTTTTAATTTAAAGTAAATATCCTGATCTGATTTTCTATCGTTACAATTTATAATGAAAACTTTGTATTTTTATAACGCACTTATGAGTCATTTAAATGATGCATTTAATACGTATGTGTCAAACATGATGTAAGCTTTTAAAGTCTACCAGTACCAGTTGTGTAACAATTTACTAGAACGTTCAACTGCTCATGCTCAGCTGGCAATAGCATGCTTATCACCATGATCAAATTAATGTAGCTAAAAATCTCCCGGCAGCTCAGTGGTAAGCTTGTGGACCTATACGGCTAAATTCGGGGTTCGAACCTCGCTGCGCAAAATTAAAAAAAAATAAACGAAGTTCAGATTTTGTATAAATACAGTTTAAAAGAGTTTAAAATCAGTTAAGACAAGCGGGAATGATTTATTATGAAGGATTATAATATCTCCTAAAAGCAGTGCAGCCAGAAATATATCGAAACTTTAATAAGTGTTAAATAAAAAGTCAGTTGCGTAGTTTTAATTATATTATTTTTAATATATAATTAAAGCATATTGTTTAAGAAAAGAATACTAAAAATAACATTTTTCTATTCATGCATGTAAGTTATGCTCTTGTGTGTATTCTATTGACGAATTAATTTCTTTTGGCGAGAGAGTTAGTTGTTTCTTTTTAGAGTAAAGCCACATTCGACTGTCCACCACGGGGAATCGAACTCCCTATTCTAGCATTGTAAGTCCGTAAACTTACCGTTGTCCCACCTGGGAGAGAAAGAATCGATTGAAAATGAATACAGCACTTCCTAGAAGTGCTAATGTAGTCATATTATTTGTTTTTATTATATTTATTACAAGCAAAACACATATAATATCCAATCACATTGATTTTCATTTCCGACAGATGAAAAACAACAGAATCCAAATAAATTATAACGTTTTATGGAAAAGCGCAATCATTCAGTTAAAAGTATATGCTATGTTGTTGCTAGTCACACTTTATGCGTCTTGTCATTTAAACTCTGTTGTCTTAACTTTAGTGAATAATCACCAAATGGCGTTACCATCGACTAGATTGTTGATTACATAAGTTTTGCGTGTATTCATCAGTATAAAATGTCATTGTATTTTCTACATGTGAAAACGAATAATTCACAGTAGTCCACAAGAAATGTTTGTTTAAGTAGGTATAAAAAGAAATGCGGTGACTGTGTAATTGACAAGTGACTGGGAACAGTGCTTTCAGGAAGCTCAGACAGAGGCCTATTTCAAGACTCTGCTGTCATTTGCTGAGAAGACGACGTGTCAACATTGAAACTCAACTCGACCACTTGTAAACAATTTAATCAAAAATCAGATTCTGTTTATAGAAACTCAACACAGCCCTTGTAGTTAATGTAATTCCAAACCAGATTTTGTTTATAGAAACTCAACACAGCCCTTGTAGTTAATGTAATTCCAAACCCGATTTTGTTTATAGAAACTCAACACGACCCTTGTAGTTAATGTAATTCCAAACCAGATTTTGTTTATAGAAACTCAACACAGCCCTTGTAGTTAATGTAATTCCAAACCCGATTTTGTTTATAGAAACTCAACACGATCCTTGTAGTTAATGTAATTCCAAACCAGATTTTGTTTATAGAAACTCAACACGACCCTTGTAGTTAATGTAATTCCAAACCAGATTTTATTTATAGAAACTCAACACGACCCTTGTAGTTAATGTAATTCCAAACCAGATTTTATTTATAGAAACTCAACACGATCCCTTGTAGTTAATGTAATTCCAAACCAGATTTTGTTTATTGAAACGCAACTCGACAACTTGTCAATAATGTAATTCCAAATCAAAATTATGGTTGTGTTATTGGATATGTAGAAACAGATGAGATGGGTTTGGAGAAACGTGGAATCAGTATATATATAAGTTCATATGAACTATAAACAAAGTTTTAAATTTGAACTAAAGGAAACAAACGTCTAGGAGTTTTGTCACTTTTATCATTATCCTGCTATGGCTTTTCTTTGACCGAGCAAATCAAAATAGCCTAATATGTAGAGTCCAGATGGAACACAGTGTCAGCGTTGAGTCGATTATTTTAGTGCAATAGATTATTAACGGTGAAACTTAAATCTCGAGGCAAACTTTTAAATTTCTATTCTGTTTTTCTCTGCTTTTTTTTTTTTACTTTTAATTTGGACTGTTATAATCAAAATTACCTTGGCAAATTAAGTTTTTTTTACAGGGATACTTACTTATTCGCCATACTTGTAGGCAACAACTCTTGGCTTTCCAAAACTAAAAGTCCTATATTTATTCTATTACAAATAGTCTGAAAATTATTCGCAAATATTAAGACATTTATGTGTTGGTTGATTGTTATTAAGCTCAAATTACACAATGGACTATCTGCCCACCACAAGTATCGAACCTCGATTTTTAACATCGCAATTCTTAAAACAATGCTAGAAATTAAAGGATTCCTCCTAATTTTTTTACTTGTTGGCCTAATTTGATAAATATTTTAAACGATGTACGCTGAATGGTTTTGTGCTTAATGAAACAATGGTAAGAAGCTAAGTTGTATATGTTAAGATAAGTTTACAAATATATTTCTATGTAAAAGAAAATGTTACATTTTTAAGGTGTTGTAAGGTGTTCTATCGTTGGACGGGTTCTTTTAAATTATTTGGTAAAATTAATGCCATATGAAGTCCACGAAACGATATCAAATGAATTTCTTCAATAACGTTTGCTACAAGCTACTTTCGCTGGTAAGCCTAACTTCACAAATAACATTTCATCAGACGCTGTCAAACTAATGTATGCCTAAATCTTTTATAAAATTACTTGTAGAATTTCCTCGGTACTCGATCAATAACAATCACGCTGACTAATTCACTAACTATATGAATCGCAAAGGAATAGATGAAGTAGCTGACACTAACTAGTACTCAATAATTCACTGAATAATGTACTAATTCACTCAGTCGTTTTTATACCATTACTCTATATCTACTTACAACATGAAGCGGGCCTGGCATGGCCTGGTATTTAAGGCGCTCGACTCACAATCTGAGGATCGCTGGTTCGAATCCCCATCACTGAACATGCTCGCCCTTTCAGCCGTGGGAGCGTTATATGTAATGGTCAATCCCACTATTCATTGTTAAAAGAGTTGGCGATGGGTGGCGTAGACTAGTTGTCTTCCCTCTAGTCTATCACTGATAAATTAGGGACGGCTAGCGCAGATAGCTCTCGTGTAGCTTTGCACGAAATTCAAAACAAACCAAACTACAAGAAGCTTTTAGATATAGCTTCATTACGATGTAATGACAAGCTCCCTCTGGCAAACAAACATCTAAATTAATATACTTAAAATATAGTTGACAACATTATGGAGAGGTAACTTGAAGTGAAAGGTGATTTTAACCTATTGACTGCTGATTCGCCGTATAGGGTATGTCCCGCCTCCGGCACTTGAATGCCATTATGCTATATATAGTAGTGTACGGCTCACAAAAATTCCGCGCGCGTTTAAAGCAGCCGCAGTCAGAGGGTTAATTGTGTTAGTATAGATATGTTAAATATATACATCCACCTGGACTGTGAGGCTGAAAATTCAGGATTCGCAACCCGTTTCGAAAGAATGCGCTTCCAAATTTGGGCCGTGGTTGCACTATGACATTGGCGGTCAATTTCCATTACTTGATCAGACGAGAGTAATTTATGAGTTAGCGGTGGGTGCTTTCCGTCTAGTCTGTTAGTTCAAGATTAGGGGCGGCTGTTCGCAGATAGCTCTTACGTTAGAATATTAGGATTGAGCACACTCGCAACTAGAAGACACAAACTTGTCAAAACAAAAATATGATATTTAAACAAGAGGTAAAGAAAAATCATTGTATTACAACATTTTAAATAGGCGCTCTTCATCAGATTTGAGCTGACAGATTAGCAGAAAAGCAGCTAGTCAGCAGCATCTACCGCCAACTCTTGGGTTACTCGTATGTGACCAGCTTGTGTATCACGAACCACGAACCCTCGGATTCATATTCCGGACACCTCAACTACTTAGAAACTTACGCTGTCATTGAAACAAAGTCTTCGTTTTTTCCCGTCATTTACAATTATTCAGAGAAAGATATGTTACTTTTCGAAACCAATCGTTCTCCTCTTGTACTACTATCTGATTTTGGTATAGTTTGCTAGTAAGATATGAATATTAGCATTACCGGTGTAAAAGGAAGTGACCAGCAGGTGTCTCTGTGAAACAACAACAAAAAAAGATCGCACATCGAGAAAAATTATGAAACAGAAATTGAAGTGAGATCTTAAAGTAACGGGGGAGTAAAAGAAAATTAGACCAAATGTATTCCTGAAAGAAAGTGTACACCTTAAATTATGTCGTTTTTTTAGTCCTTGACCTATCAGAATATCTCTGACAATCTCTAGTTAAGGAACAGCGATTCTTCGGACCTCAAAAATCTCCTAAAAATGCTTAATGCAACTTTTGAGTGGCAACTTTTAATTTTAAAAAAAGTAATATTTATTGAAGTTACCTTCATAGTACAAACGTTATGTATTTCTATAAAAAATAACGTTCTCATGCCCAAAGCAGAAAAGAAAAAACATTATTTGAATCAAAATACGTTACTTTAGAAACATCTACAAACAGGAGTGTAGAATAGTGAATCGAATGTTTTCATTTGTATTACCTTTAGTTCGAATACTTCTGTAAAGAAAGCATGGGAAAAATGATTGAATTTTCTTTACTATGAAAAAAAATTCCACAAACTTCGTTGTTTTGACGAAACACGTCTACGTTTAAAAAAATCAAGGTGGTAATTATGTATAGGTTATATAACGTAGTTTCCTGTTGCACCTAGCGGTAAATATGTTAACCACAAGTATGAAGATAATGATGAATATATGTGTACTTCAGCCTTATTTTCTTTCTTTTTTTTATTCAATCAAAGAAGCAATAACATTAACATAAATATCTTAACAAGTTAACATTCAAGTCAAGAAGCAACATCCCTTAATTTGCAATCAAATGTGTATAAGATATTTAAAACGTGTAGAAACGTACTCAGATACCATTTTCAATGGAAGTTAAAAACGTTACAAATGATTTTTCCCTCATTTCTTTTATCCTTCAAAAATATTATTATGTTTGTTCATTGTTAAGCATAAAACTACACAAAAGGTTATCTGTACTGTGCTCAACATGTTTTTTAAACCGATATAAGCCCTCAGGGTTACCGCTGAGCCACGGGAGGGGGGTATTTCCAATTGTAGTACCATCATTTTTAAGTATACCAATCAGAATATTGTAAGTATTTTGAATTTAATTAATTGTACTCAAAGCTTTGAAAGTTTTAGATCATGTGTTAATCTGATTTTAATCTTTACGTTTTCACTATTATTTGATTTTAGAGTGACGGAAGTGGCTAGCTTGCCCGGTCTTTGAATCGAGGATCCGAGGTTCAAGTCCCGTCACTGCAAAAAAAACAAAAAAAAACGCGCTCATTGGTACGTTATAAAAGTGATGGTCAGACAGAAGTAGCCCAAGAGTTGGCAGTGGGTATGTTTGACAAGCTACCTTCTCCCTAGTCTATCAGCTTATTGTTAAGAACAGTTATTCACTGATAAATCATGGGATAGCTTTGGACGAACCTTCTAGAACAAAAAAAAAAAGCAAATTTCAGCTACATTTCAGCAAAATATCTTCATCACGAATTCAAACTGATTGTCCATTTTGAATTTTTACTTGTTAGAAAACTCAGAGTAAAAACCAAACCAAAAAAGATTTAGTAAAATAACACTGGCTAGTAAAATAACACTGATTTTAATTATAAAAGTGATTGTCTTTACGTTCAAATGTTTTGTATGTCTTACAGACCCTACATGCAACAAAGACGTGGGCTCACAAGCAATTTGTTGCATAAATAATAACAAAAATACGTGTTTTAGAAGGGAAAAAAATAATTTAATCAGACTCCATCAATAACTGGGGAGTCAAACTAACCTTTGCGCCCCCGGTGACACAGCGGTAAGTCTAATGGCTTATAATGCTAAAAACCAGGTTTCGATACTCGTGGAGATCACAGCACAGATAACCAATTGTGTAACTTTGTGCTTAACTCCAAACAAACCTTTGCAAAATACATTTTCTATGTTTTACTAAAATATATTTCAAGCTAAAACCTATATGTTAATCGGTTTCTGAAAACGAAACGCCAGGGAATAAACGGCCTAAATTCTTCTAGTGAAGGTGAGTAGAAGTACTTTGACATCAAAAGTCCAGAATTTTAATATTCCATAAAACAAAAATGTTTTGTAGATAGAGTTTGAAGCTATTTTTTAAAATTCCAATATTAACACAAATGCATTTGAACGATCTAGAAGGAAGAATGGGGTTAATATATATATACATATATATATTTATTAACTTCGACTTTCTTAAATATCTTCAAAGCTTTGTTTTTATACTTACTGTTTTGTAGCCCCCAAGTGGCACAGCGGCAAGTCTGCGGACTTATATTGCTAGAAACCGGTTTCGATATCTGTGGTTGGCAGAACACAGATAGCACTTTGTGCTTAACAACAACTACTGTTTGGTTGTTAATCAACTTCTTTCACTTAAGGAATCTCTCGTTTGTTTGTTTCTTTTGTAGTTTAAGCACAGAGCTACATAATAGGCTATCTGTGCTCTGCCCACTACGGGTATCGAAACCCAATTTCTAACATTGTAATTCCGCAGACATCTTTAGAGAGAGAGAGAGAGAAAGAAAAAAAAAGAATATCACTTAAATGATCTACAAGATTTCAATTTCGCGAAAGTTAACTAGAAAAATAGTATTATTAATCAACCCAATGTAAAGCCGTTTTAGATCAATATCTAGTTGAAAACATAATCTTATCAATTCAATTTCACGTGTAAAGATTGCTACGTATGCGCTGCTATTGAATAAAAGTTATTTTAGGTCTAATCAAATTTCATCAAACCGAAGTTTTAATTGCAAATCTTTTCACCACATTCTTGTTTTCGCACCAAAAGTGTTCTTCCCATAATTCAACAGTAAACCTAAATCTATAATAGGCGATAGCGTTTTTTTAAAGCTAATAATTCAACATTAATTCGTAAAATACCTAAGTTGCTGAAATGAAAATAAACCTTAGGCCTAATTTTATCTTCTCACGGCGTTAGAGAGTTGTACAACTTGATAATATTTATTTTTATTTATTAAATTCCAATACGTTGTTATCGTTGGGGGTGAGAATTAATCCATGTATTAAAAATAACACGAAGTCTTTTTTTCATTCTTTGTTTTGTAACACATTCAGGGTTGTAGGAAGCGGTAAGACCAGGGTCTGACCACTTTTTCATGGCGTAGCTACAACTTATGTATACAACTTGCTTTTTCTAAATTCAATACAATTCAATAAATCTCAAAGCATTAAATTTTCAACAATTTTATGTGGGGAATGCCCACAAATCCCCCTAGAAATAGCAATGTGGTTGTTGCCTGACCACTCAAAAAATGCTTCCCACCTCAACGAACACTTATTCATTCTTCCACTACTAGTACTATAAATCATAATACAGCAGATGCCATAAGTTGTGTAATACGGAAAACTTAGTTGTAAATACGTCAGAGACGTAGCGCATAAATAATTGTAAAGTTACTCCAACAACAATGTTTAGTAAAGCCAAATCTGGGGTCCCCAATCAGGTTTTTACAAACATTCTTTTAAATCAAATGATAGTTTTTAATTTATTCGCACTTGGACTATCTGCGGGGAATCGAATCCTAGATTTTAGTGTTATAAGTCCGTAGACTTACCGCTGTCCCATCGGGAGACTTGTGACTATGATATCCTGAAAGTGTAATGTTTTTCTAAGCCATCAACCTCTATTTTATATATTATCCTAAACATAATTTAAGCCATTTCTTTGTTGAACATCTTTTACACCATAATATTTTAATATAATATTTATGTTATTTCACAAACAACGGAAATAAACTAAAGATATTTATGTTATTTCACGAACTATTGTTTTCTCTATTAGTTATCTGTCCCAAGGCAGGTCCTTCATTCAACAGCTCCTCCCCACCACTCTCTACCTTACGTTCTCATCCTCATCTCATACGACCCCCCACTCCTCTCTCAGACAGTCTAACATGGCCTTTCTCTTCCTATTCCTAGGTCATCTTCTTCAATCATTCCTTTTCGGACCATCTTCGTGAAATTATATTATTAAATAATGTGATACATCCGTGTCTTTTGCATTTTCCGAATTTTTCCTTATTAAGTTTCAATTTTCGTCTATTATCTCGAGTACCTCATCGTTATGTATCCATTCAGTCCAGCTATTTGTTTAAATTCTTCGTCAAATTGACATCTCAAAGCTATCTTATATCCTAATGTTTTATTTCATCGTTATCGATATCTCAGCTCCATACAACACTACACTACCAACCAGAGTCTTGACCAACCTGTTTTTCTCTATATGTTTGCCAAAAGGGCAGGTTAGAAAACCATACGAAACTATCTATAAGCTATCTGTATTCCACAACATTTATCGTCATTATTCGTATTATTTGATTAATGAAGAAAATTTTGCCCTCCCCTCTCCAGTGACTCAACGGTAAATCTGCAGGCTTACTATGATACAATTCGAGTTTCGATACCAGTGGTGGGCAGAGTACAGATAGCCCAATGTGCAGCTTGGCATTCAACAACGACCAAACCAATCCTTGATGTTCCAGATTGAAAAGGTTTGCCTTAATTCTTCCCATGAAGGTGTATTGAGACTGTGTAAAGACATGTTTTTGTGCCTATATGGCACTACATTTGACTAAAGAGATTCCGTATTTTAGAAAAGATACTTTAAGATACAAACTTGTGAATTGTGCTTAAAATTTAACAGCGAAACAATTGACTATCTCACTGATAGATATTAATATAATTATTTATTTTAGCTATCTCTCTGATAGATATTAATATAATTATTTATTTTAGCTATCGCTATGATAGTTATTAATATAATTATTGCTTTTAGCTATCGCTCTGATAGATATTAATATAATCATTTATTTTAACTATCGCTCTGAGAGATATTAATATAATTATTTATTTTAGCTATCTCTCTGATAGATATTAATATAATCATTTATTTTAACTATCGCTTTGAGAGATATTAATATAATTATTTATTTTAACTATCTCTCTGATAGATATTAATATAATTATTTCTTTTAACTCTCTCTCTGAGAGATATTAATATATTTAATTATTTTACCTATCTCTCTGATATAATGAGTTAGATTAAGTTAACGAAGCGTAATTTATATTCATTTTATTCCAATAATCACGTAACAGGGTTTGATCCCTGCTGTAGGCACAAACCAGGTCGCTCATTGCCACAACTTTATGCTTGAAACAAATTGAGACAACTCACAGTCATACATGTCTCTGGTGGTTGAATACACAAGATAAAATATTTAAAGGTTCTAAATTCAGTTGGTATTTTTATCACATCTATATACTACTAAAACTCTGAGATTGCTTGTTTGTTTGCTTGTCTGTAATTAAATATAGCAAAAACGGCGCACAATAGAGCCATATTTGTAATGAAATGAGGATAGAAACAGAATAAAACAAGTTTCGTTAAAATCGGTCCACGAGTTACCGAGTTAGCGCCGTTTTTTCGTGTCGCTTTTATGAAAATTTCTAGCATGAGTAATTTTACGTCACACTACCGTTCGCGTTCTTTACGATACGTCTTCGTTCAAATCTATTTCCCTCTCAATGTTCCCATCGTCATTAAAAGGCGTAAGATGACAAAAACAAGATCTTGAAGAATTTCTCAATAATGTGCCTTGGTTATGGTAGGTAGTTCGAATAAAAAATAAAGTGTTACTGTTTCTTATTTGTAGAAGGTTTAAAAGGAAAGACCACAACATAATGAACTAATTTATCACAATACCTGAAAACTCTGACTTAATTTTATTTTTAAATGAAATGGTCTTTCCTTTTACTCCTGATCAACAATCAAATATATTTTGTTGAATTATGAATAACACGAATGGATTGAAATATTTAATTAAATTATCTCAAAATAAAACTTCATTTCGGTGCAATATTGAAATTAGCTTGAATTATTCATAACCTCTGAATAGTGGGTGAACCAACGGGTCACGGTTGATCTAGTTTATATATAAAATTACTTTTTCTATACAAAAACTGATTAAAAAACTTGTTTTAAGTCTCTTAATGTGGCGATGTTCTTTTTCTAAAGTGTACCGTGAACACATTGTATTCAGGCGGCAGGCGCTAAGTGAAACACCAATTGTAAGGTTTTAAAATTAAACTGCAAAAATATCAGAAAACATACGTTTCCATGTTGCTGAATAAATGTCAATAGATGTCGCCAGTGTTGGAAATTATATAAAAAAATACCTGTTGCTAAGACTATAAGAACAAAGCCCACACTTATTAATTACATATATAAGCTTTATTTAAAATACATATAAAGTTCTTAAGATAATATTTCACAAAACATTATTAGCACTAGATCTAGTAGTAAAATGTCCGTTTTATTATTTACCATATCAATCAAAATAATTTGTAAACCTCGTGTTTTTTAAGCTTATTTTTGAAAAATGTCTTCTCTTGGTAAAGATCTCATAAGGTAAGCTGTTGCATAAAATATAGTTTCCTTTAATATGATTGCATACAATTAATTCCGCTTACTTTGTTATCTGGCTGTAAAATACACAGATAATATGTAAAAAAAAAGCAGAGGTTACAGCCAATCAAATAATGCATTAAGCCTCTACGTCAGAGATTCTCTTTTATTTTTCACCAGAGGTGAAAAATAAAAGAGATCTTTAACACACATATATATATAAAATTATAAACCATTGTAAATCACCTTCAATTAAAAAAAAACAACAACAATGTCTTAAAGTTAATTAATTAGCCAAAAGAGGACGCCAAAATTAATACAGTGTATGTAATAGTTTATTGGTATGTGATGAACAGAGTGCATGATATATTGGAATTTTGAAAGGTTCAATTTTTATGTAACTCGTAAATCTAACACAAGAGCGACAGGAAAAGAGATAACTCAATACGCTATGTATTTACAATAAGCCTAATGCATTCAGCAGAACCAAAGATCACTACAATAAGTCCCCGCTGGAACAGTGGTAAGCCTACGGATTTACAACGCTAAAATCATGAGTTCGATTCCCCTTGGTGGACGCAGCAGATAGCCTGATGTGGCTTTTCTATAAGAAAAACACAGACACACTATGGCGAGCTGTTAAATTACTAGTTTTGCCCCCCAGTGGCTCAGCGGCATGTCTGTGGACTTACAGCGCTAAAAACCGGGTTTCGATACCCATGGTGGGCAGAGCCCAGATAGCCCATTATGTAGCTTTATGTTTAACTTAAAAAAAAAAAAACACTGAAATAAGTTAGAAGTCAAAATGTGCTTGTGGGAGTTATGGATAACAACTATCCACATTATTCTACTATTTATAGGAGTTAATACAGTTGAATAAGTTTCATTTCATTTTTAGGAAATTTCACAGACAACGTCGTTCACTATAGTATTTGTAATAGAGTGAATTAGTAAATGTGAATATGTTATTTCTGATCTATCGCTATTCTCTGAACGTTTTCCAATCAGTTTGGAGCACAGAAAAATAAGGTTTATACTATTATAAATTACTTTTTATAAGGCATTAGAATTCTGTAGGAATTGAAATCGCAAAATGTAGGAAAAAAACGACTACTCCTGCTCCTTTATTTATTTCCTTGCGGGGTCGCTGCCAGAATAATCACCACAAAGATATACTTCTGTATTATTTGATGGAACGGTCGAAGCATTGAAAGTAACATATCTAAATGGTAAGAAAATTAGGCTGTATTTGAAAAGCGGGTTAAAATTAATCTAGTTTAAAATATACGTACGTTTAAAGTAGGCTACTCCACCACTATCAGCGATATTGGCAAGGGTAGTTAAGATCAAACTGTAAAAGTGGACAAACTTATGGATTTGTTTATTAGATAATAGAAATTTTGTTGTCTGTCTTATAGGTATACAGCCTGACTAATTGATAATTCTGAGTAATTAATAAATCTTGCTGTAAGTTTACTTTGCTAAGACGAAACGATATTGAAAGAAATGCACTTATAATTCATTTTTCGAAGCTCTTAAATCGTACACAAAAGAAACATTTAAAGTCAGTAATTAAGATGCCAAAACATTTCTCAATCTAAGCATGTTTCTCTAGTGTTGTGTACCCTAACGATTAACGATTCACTTTGTAGGCTTTTCTGAAGAAAATTGTAAACATTTGAGCGGCTATAGTAGAGTTCGGGTTACATATTATGAAACATAGTTTTTGTGGATTATTATTATTGTAATAAGACTAGCACTGAATACAGTTAATACTGGTGGCTGGAACATGATTCAAATGTGAATTAGGTGTACGAGATATATTGGTTTAATTTTTGCGAGGAAAAGAGTAGCCCAAGAGTTGGCGGTGAGTGGTGATGACTAGCTGCCTTCCCTCTAGGAACTGCTAGCGCAGATAGCCCTCGTGTAGCTTTGCGCGAAATTCAAAAACAAACAAACAATATGCGAGGATTTTCCTTGAAATGACCGGACTTTCAAGTAGTATATTGAACGCCCCAGCTGGTAAATCATGATCCTTTAATTAGTTTAGTAAAGACTGGAGAACAGGTTGGCCCTGTAACAGAGCTCTTGACGTCGAAGATGACGAGCCGGGCTCAAATCCTTGCTATACCACAAATTGTTTTCTACATTTTAAGCCGTGTTATAAGATAAACAACTGATCCCTTAGCGTAGATGGTGGGTAAAGCATTTCTTACTGGCTGCCTTCCATCTGGTCAGTAGTTCAAAATCAGGGAAGGTAGAAGATAGTCTTAGTAGCTTTGCCATAAATACTGACGTAACAACATGTAGTATATTCTAAGATAGCTTTACTTTCTTTGTTTGTTGTTAATTGCAAAGCTATCTGTGCTGTGCCCACCACTTGTATCGAAACCCGTTTTTGAAGATGTAAGCCACTGAGCCACCAGGGTAGGGGGAGAAGGCCATTAGACTGGTATAAAAGGGAGAAGGCCATTAGACTGGTATAAGGGGGAGAAGGCCATTAGATTGGTATAAAACTGTTTGTGATCCACTAGATACAGATGTAATTGTCTTTTGTCGTGCAGCTAATTCTTCTATCCAGATAATGGCAAAAAAAAAAATGCATTGTTTGCTCGGACAGGTGACAAAATTACTGATCCAAAAACATTCAGACAAAATTCAAGGAAAAATCATGACGCTAAGCGTGCATTTTAAAATAAAGTAGTTAATCACGCAACCCTTTGTTAAATAATAATAATAAAAGATCTAAAGGTCAGTTAAGAGGAAATGGTAGTCATATTTAAGAAAAGATAGAAAAAGAAGAAGAACGATTCTTTACTAAGTAACAGCATAAGTTCAGCGGAAAAACTTTGAAGTTGTATGTAATAGCACTACCCCCCCCCCCAAAAAAAATAAACAAGGAAAAAACATACGAAGTTTTGATATATTGGATGCATTCAACGTGCTACAGTTTTTGTTTTTGTATGATTTGAAAAGTTTGATAAAACTTGATTACACTTCTAAACGATAAATTAAAAATAAAATTATGCAAAATAAAAACTAGAATGTTTGTGAAATTATTTAAGTTCAATAAAGGTTGGTTAAATACTTTAGTGTATTTTAAACTCGAAATCTCTTCCCTATCGGGTAAAAATTTACCACTTGATTCTCTCCCCCATTTTTTATCCAAAGATGCTGGTTACTCCAAAACAGATACACTCTATGATTCAAGTTTTTCTCTAAAAATATTTGCTTGTTGGCACATCTTCTGCTTTAGGCTTAGTTTATTAACTCAAAAAAAGAAGAAAAAAACACTCGTGTTAATGAGCAAAGCTTAGTGTGCAAAACACTGTCACTGGAAATTTCGTAATTATAGTAATAATAAGACACAGTAATCAGGATATTAAATCCAAGTAAAACATCCAAAATTGGTACAGTTTGTTTCTATTTTTCAAAGTGTTGAAAAGATTTAACACAGCTCCGCCTATAAGATTACTATCAATGATGCCAAGAAACGTACAGTGTTTGAAACGCTGCCAAGTCTGAAATGATGACAAACTTATTGGAATCAGAGCATGTATTCTTGTATGTGTAAGAAATATGACAAAACACTTCGTCTTTGCTGGTTCTCTTCCTTGAATTGTTGTGTCTTTATAGAGACGTGAAACAGCATGAATCAGTTTGAATTTGATAAAGTTAAAAAGGGTTTTATTTTCAATTGGCGTTTTGTTGTAATTTGTTAACGAATTTATATATAAAAAAAAGTTAACTTTCTGAGAAACATTGGTTACTAATCGATTTAAGGTATCTCTGAGAAGCTTGTTTTCCAGGAACGAGCCGGCAAAAATTAGGAAAAAAACTTTTAAATGTTTTTGTTTCTTTTCAAACAAAATCGTACTTGAAGAGTTCTAATTATTCTTGGAATGCTAAACATTAAATGTATATTTACAATCTATTCTAGTTCTTAAAAATAACGAAAGATGACGCTAGGATATTGCGCTGCACATAATATTACTTTACAGATCGAGTTCAGATCTTCCTTCCCCGTTTTTTTATTAAAACTTTCAAACTCCATTATATCCTTACCTATCATCAGGATAATAAGCCGGAGGCTGGGCGTTGAACACGCTCCACACTTATCGTTGTGAGGGCGCTATAACCATGATAGTCAATCCCATTAATCGGGTAAATTTATTTGTTCGTTTGTTTTAGAGCCACATCGGGGCATTTGCTGTGTCAACCGCAGGGGGATCGAGCCCTGGATGTTTAGCGTTGTAAATCCGTATTCTTACCACTGTCACACCGGGAGACAATTCGTTTTAAGATTAGCCGTTTAGGTGGTTGATTCTGCAGGTTGGTTTCTCTTTCTCTGGTAAGCAATTCAAAATTAGAGGTAGCACTGTCTGAACCTTGGGGTCATTTGAGCTAGCTTTTTAGCCCATGTGTCACATAACGAGTCAGTGCAATTATAATTGGCATTTATTTATATTTCTTCAGCTAATTTGCTTTCTCAGTGTACTCGTTTTTTCACTGAAGATTCACTAAACATACTTTACTGCCGTGTGCAGGTTTAGTGCCTGTTTTTGTTCTTTAACGCCTTTATCTGTCCTTTCACATTTGTTTTCAACATTCAATCTCATTGTCATCTTTCAATAGGGTCGGGCGTGGCTTAGTGGTTAACACATCGAACTGCAGATTAAAGGGTCCGGGGTTCAAGACGTGCTGCTATTAAATGCTCTGCTCTTTCTGCTATTGGCTCTTTATAAACATGATAGTCACATTGTTATTCGGTTTACGGCTGCGTATAAAGCACGTGTGGCTCGAGTGCGTCTGGCTTCCTTCCCTCTAACTACGTAGTTCAAGGGTAGGGACGGACTTGCCTAGATCATCAGTGGTTTAGGAAGGAGTTTTGGAATGGGGTGATTGGCCAGACATGCAGATTTTACATGCAGAGATTGAAAGTATAAGGAGCTGCCGTGTTGCCAAAAGACAGCTCAATCTATTATAATTTACAGTTGCTATATAAGTCAAATATGTAAAAATGAGGGTGCTACAATGCAACGCCTCTGATCATGCGGGTCTCTAACTTCGCCGCTCAGCTCAGGTTGAACAGCGACATTATAGAACTGTGTTAGCCACCCGAGGTAGACACACGGTCAGGGTGATATATTTGAACCATGGCGTTGTTTTTGTTTGTTTGTTGACTTTCGCGCAAAGCTACTGGAGGGCTATATGTGCCAGCTGTCCCTAATTTTAAAAGTATAGGCTAGAGAGAAGACAAGCTAGTCAACGCCATCTACCGCAAGGTCTTGGGATACTCTTTTATCGACGACTAAGAAGACAATGAATTTCACATTTTGTTGTTTGAGGTTATAATTTATTACTTACGATTGTTAGTTTGAGACTATAATTTACTACTTACGATTGTTAGTTTGAGGTTATAATTTACTACTTACGAGGTATTTGCTAGTAATTTGTTGCTTTCAAATTTATTTTTTTCCAGCATCTATAATCTTATATCGCTTTTATATGTTTTGTCTTTTGAAAAGTTATTTAAGTCAACATATGTCTAAATAAAGCCAAGAAAGAGTTTTAAATGACGCTGTTTGTAAAGAATAATTTCACATTTTATATTGGGTTGGGTGTAACTTAGTGGTTAGCATGCCGGGCCGTAAACATTCGTGGTTCACGACACATTTCACGTGAACGCAAAACGCACTTTTAAATGTGGGCTCGTTATAAGCGTGACAATAAATTCCGTCACTCGTTCAATGCTGGACAAACTCCTCTGTGATGGCAGGTGTTGCCGATTGACTGCCTTCCCTCTGGTAAGTAGTTCAAAAAGTAGGGATGGCTATATTTGAACACCAGACATAGGTGTCTTTGACCTGACAGCTTAGCCTATGTATTTAAAAGATGTTGTTCTGGTTGAAAATATTAACACCATTTGAAACTTTCAAACTGTCTCATTGTCAACTCTCTCAACTACGGATGTTTAACTTCATGTAGCACTTATTGCATTAACGTAATAAATCTCAATTCCATATCAAATTCACGGCTTTAAGCATATTTCTTAGCTGTAACGTTTCGAAACAGCTTTTGGTAGGATCGTAATTTTTTTGGGGTACAACGTTTCGGCCCTAACTGTAACATGATCACGTACGACAATTAAAATACAAAGAAAAAAGTTTCAAACACTACATATGTTAAATAATTAAGTCGATACCTCTTAAAAAAGAAAATATTTTATAGTTGTTTTTTTAATGGGTTTTTGTCATTTCAGTTTCTGTTCATTTACATTTAACAGTAGAAAACCACCTGTTTTATTACTATACCTTTTCAAGTTCCTAATCTTGTTTGTTTTAACACAAAGCTGTACGATGAGGTATCCGCATTCTGTCCATCGCGGAGATCTAACTGCGGATGTTAGCGTTGTAAGGCCACAAACGTACAGCGTGTGGGAGGATTTTTCGTGAAAGAAATTATAATGATTTAACATGATTTACAGATGTTTAAATTGCCACCTTCCATGTTTTATTACAAACTAGTTAAATATGAATAAATTACTGGTTCACACCTGTTATATCTACTGGAAACCGACACATACCAAGCTGTAACTATCAAGAAGTAGATACATTAAATCTAGTGAATATAGATAATTGTATGTGCGTGTGACAAGAATATTAAGACCTCCAGCAAGGACTTTTGACGAATGCAGAGGAACACGTGGGCACATGGGCTAGGGTGGGAAAAACCGCCTTTCCCACCTCTGTTTTCGTTTCTCATTCGTCCGATGACTGCTGAGGTGGTGGCTTTCTGGTCTTCGGTGGGTTTAAACTGGGCCGTAAAGTAGTCGCGAGCTCTGTTGTTAAGTGCACCGACACGAAGAAGCTCGAGTGACCCGTAACAAGAGTGTCGCGTATGTTACCGAGACTCTCCATATGCAGCTCGAGAAATGACTAAGAGATGCGTCCGTCCGGCTCAAGCTCTGCTGTTGCTGTGCTGCGTAACTATGCTCGTGAAGACTCAGCCGTTGTCTGTGGAAACCGATGATCTTCCGGTTCGTGAGCCGCGAAACAAAGACGATCTAGACTACATCGAGCTCGAGGAGGAAATAGAACGCATTAAGCAGCACATTCTCTCTGAGCTTGGAATGGAAAGCGCGCCGGATTCTTCGCAAGTGAATGTCACCCAGAGTGAGCTGGACAGGGTGATGGAGATCTATCATCGGAACACAAGAAACTCAATCATTCAGGAAGCGCTAGAAGAAGATAAAGACAATGTTGTTCACAAATCTTATACTTTCAGGGATGAAGGTAAGAATGAATAAATTGTCTTATTAGTAGCAGGCGCTTCTATAATACGGTTCAAATATCACCTTAGTGATATTTGAACCGTATTATAGAAGCGCCTGCTACTAATAAGACAACTTAGTAATATTTGAACCGTATTATAGAAGCGTCTGCTACTAATAAGACAACTTAGTAATATTTGAACCGTATTATAGAAGCGTCTGCTACTAATAAGACAACTTAGTA
>NW_013667019.1:172681-173850 GCF_000517525.1 Limulus polyphemus | reverse complement strand
TACTAAGTTGTCTTATTAGTAGCAGACGCTTCTATAATACGGTTCAAATATTACTAAGTTGTCTTATTAGTAGCAGACGCTTCTATAATACGGTTCAAATATCACTAAGGTGATATTTGAACCGTATTATAGAAGCGCCTGCTACTAATAAGACAACCAAGTTGTCTTATTAGTAGCAGGCGCTTCTACAAAAAAAACGGTTCAAATATCACTATATTTTCGTCTGAGAATTATTACGGTCATTGTCCTCCTTGATGTGTTTTACAGATTTTAATGTTAAACATAGCATTGGTACTATATTTAAATGTATCTTGTCGTGTTTTCATTATTGATAGATATTATTCCGTCCCCCTGGTGGGACAGCAGTAATTCAAAGGACTTACAACGCTAACATTCAGAGCTCAATTTCCCGCGGTGGACACAACAGAGAGCCCACAGTGGCTTTATTCTCAAATACTTAATAAGCTAAATTGAATTGTGTTCAAAATGGACTACAAACTTCAGAGAAATGTTTAATTCTTATTTTTTTATTTCCCCCTGACGTTTTGACTTACGCATTTTTCGAGGCTCTTTAAACGTCACAGGTTACAAGAAATAAGTCGAAACGTCAGGTAAAAAAAAAAATCATTTCTCTGAAATTGTTTGTTGTCTTTCTTGAATATGGTTTCCGTCCTTCAGTCAACTGTGCCTGTGAACTCATAACGCTGAAATCAGATTTTGATACCCGCCGTGGACAGAGCCCAGAGAGCCCGTTGTGTAGCTTTGTATTTAACAAGAAACAAACAAAAATAACATTCTTGCAATATGATTTGTACTTAACAGGACACAAACAAAAATAACATTTTTGCAATATGGTTTGTACTGAACAGGACACAAACAAAAATAACATTCTTGCAATATGGTTTGTACTTAACAGCAAACAAACAAAAATAACATTCTTGCAATATGGTTTGTACTTAACAGGACACATACAAAAATAACATTCGATGACGAGGAACCCACTTTGAGACTAATAATGGCTGGAGACGGCTTGAATGGGTAATGAAGAAAAACTTTAATATAAGTCAACATAACAGCAAATGTACAACGTTTCGACAAGGTTTTGTCGTACCTGATGATGACAAAGCCTTGTCGAAACGTTGTACATTTGCTGTTATGTTGACTTATAT
>NW_013667019.1:160678-171738 GCF_000517525.1 Limulus polyphemus | reverse complement strand
TTGTATGCGGTAACTATTAAGGTTTGATCTCCGAAGGGTTTGTAGACTACAGACATAGAATTACCATTAAGATTTGATCTCTGAAGGGTTGTTACCGCATACAACGTAGACTACAGACATAGAATTACCATTAAGGTTTGATCTCCGAAGGGTTGTTACCGCATACAATGTAGACTACATACATAGAATTATGTTGTATGCGGTAACATTAAGGTTTGATCTCCGAAGGGTTTTGTTTGTTGTTAAGCGCAAAGCTACAAAACGCAGTATCTGTGTTCTGTTCAACACAGGTATTGAAATCCAATTTCTAGCGTTGTCAGCTCACAGACTTACCACTAAGCCACGGGAAGAAGGGGGAGGGGGCAAACGTACACTATCTGCACGATGTTCACCTCGGGGAATCGAACCCTGGATTTTAGCGTTGTAGCTTCTTAAACTGACCAAATGGATATCTATAGCTGAGCTTCAACTACAGCAGCTTGAAAGGATGCATATGTTTGAAGTAATGGTCAGTGGTTCACTGACCACTAACATTTCCGCTTCTTCATCATAAACTCCTTCATCTTAAGTGGCCAAAATTTCGATCTATAAGAAAAAGAAAAGCTAAGACAAATATTAATACGAGCTTAATATACAACTCCTGTGGAAGAAACAACGTGTTTTATAGTATCTAAACAAATCGGAGACACAATGCAGTATTATACACGTGTTTTGGTTTTACTAAGAAACAGTTGTAACAACAACTGTATTGACTTCACGATAAGATTTATTTCTTAAGTGAATTAATTTTGAGTATTTCTCTGCTGAGAAAGTTCACCACGATTATAACAACTGAGAAAAACCATCAAACTCATGACGACTTCACTTCTGAGAAGACCCATCAAGCTCATAACGACTTCACTTCTGAGAAGACCCATCAAACTCATGACGACTTCACTACTGAGAAGACCCACAAACTCATGACGACTTCACTATTGAGAAGACCCACAAACTCATAACGACTTCACTATTGAGAAGACCCGCAAATTGATAACGACTTCACTAATAAGAAGACCCACCAAAGTTATGATGACTTTACTAATGAGACGACCCACAAATTGATAATGACTTTATTACTTGGAAGACCCATCAAACCTGTACTTGCGTTTAATTCTTGGTCTGTTCTAAAACACAGTACAAAAAAAAATCACTGTTTTGGAGTTGGTTCTGGGTTGAAATTGTTTAATTAGACGTAGTGAAATTTTGTTTCTGAAGGATGTCTTTATTATGTATTGATCTCCGAAGGGTTGTTACCGCATACAATGTAGACTACAGACATGGAATTATGTTAATTTTTTTTTTCAAAATATTTTGGCACGTGTGTAATGTTCAATCTTAAAAACTAAAATATTTTTAAAAAACAACGATCATTTTATACACAATTCTATAAAAAATGAGATTGTTTCCAGTCTCCAAATTACTAACATAATAACTTACTGTACAGGATAAAAAGTGGTAAAAACTCCGATGAGACTGGAAAACAATCTCATACACTCTACATGTTTCGACGTGTACCCTTGCGTCATCCTCAGGAGTGTCAAATAAAATACTGAACATAGTATGAAGAAATTCTGATGAAACATAAGAAGAAAAACTTTAATATAAGTTTAACATAACAGCAAATGTACAACTTTTCGACAAGGTTTTGTCATCATCACCTGATTCGAGTGCCCTAGCCCCCTAGTGGCACAGCGGCATGTCTGTGGACTTAAAACTCTAGAAACCGGGTTTCGATACCCGTGGTGAGCAGAGCACAGATAGCCCTTCATGTAGCTTTGTGCTTAATTACAATCAAATAAACAAACGAGCGCCCTAACCATCTGACCATGCCAGGACTCTAATGTGAAGCAAAGATAAAGAAAGTTATGCATAATCCGTAGCTGTTATGTTCATTTAGGAAATTTATTTTCATAACATTTTAATGGAAGACTGTTATAAAAAATGTCGAAATTGTCAGTGTGAAAAACAAGTTGTATTTACCTCAAAATTAAAAAATAAGTATTGTGTGAAATTTGTTGAAAGAAAAATCTCTATCCAAAAGTTTGTGTGTTAGTGTTCTAGTCCTCTCTCTCTGTAAAGTCTTCCAAACTGCAACGAATTAATGTTCTAGTCCTCTCTTTCTGTAAAGTCCTCAAAACTGCAACGAATTAGTGTTCTAGTCCTCTCTCTGTAAAGTCTTCCAAACTGCAACGCATTAGTGTTCTAGTCCTCTCTCTCTGTAAAGTCTTCCAAACTGCAACGAATTAGTGTTCTAGTCCTCTCTTTCTGTAAATTCTTCCAAACTGCAACGAATAAGTGTTCTAGTCCTCAAAACTGCAACGAATTAGTGTTATAGTCCTCTCTTTCTGTAAAGTCCTCAAAACTGCAACGCATTACTGTTCTAGTCCTCTCTCTGTAAAGTCTTCCAAACTGCAACGAATTAGTGTTCTAGTCCTCTCTCTGTAAAGTCTTCCAAACTGCAACGAATTAGTGTTCTAGTCCTCTCTCTGTAAAGTCTTCCAAACTGCAACGAATTAGTGTTCTAGTCCTCTCTCTCTGTAAAGTCTTCCAAACTGCAACGAATTAGTGTTCTAGTCCTCTCTCTCTGTAAAGTCTTCCAAACTGCAACGAATGCTAGTAAATCTAATGAGGTTTGGTAGGTAAATGTTATAATGTATTTTATTTGGAATGTTTGTGTCTGGAAACGAATAATTTATTACTTTCTGTGGCGTAGGAAGCGGGGGACCGATCCCCCTACTTTTCAACCTGTCCCAGTAAAAATACACCAAAATTAGGAAAAATACCCTCAGGGAAAGCAGGAAAATGCATAAAATTTAACCCAGAATCCAAGAGTCTTCAGGGCCCTAAGGCGAAACCTAGACCGCGGCCGTAATGGGTGAGCCTGTGATGCACATTTTCTCAAACAAAACTTGCCCCTTACATCTTTGACTGAAATTAAAATCCCCCGTTTCATTGTGAACCTTAAAGGGAAGTTTTTAAGTGACGTAGTGTGTTTAATTTCTGTCTGTCCAGCTTTTTTTTTTTCAAATACTAAATCTGTCGGGTGTATATATGTTTAAGTATTTGAAGAAAGTATGATAGGTTCGGTACTGGTATGTCGATTATATCTGTTAATTTAGTAAAGCTTTATGATGGTCCTACTTGAAAAGTTGAGTGATACTGAAGGTCAAAAAGAAATAAATCTGTTTCTTGAGGACTGAAGTTCTGATTCACTTCTATTTATTTAACGATGTGCAAGTCGCAGCAATCATTAGTTTACCTGCGTTGTTAGAAGATCTATTAATTGCAGACTTATGACTTATTGCAATGGTAGGCTGGTATAAAAGTTGCTGAAATCCATTGTGTCGGTAGATCTTAACTTTTATTTACATTCCGTGGAATTCTCGAAAGTTGTGCATTGACTAATATTTCTTCTTTCTTTTACAATGCTACAATATTCAGGTTTCATGTTTAATTTGTTTTCCTTCTAAGATGATTTTTTTGGTTCTTTTTATTTTTAAGACTCCTGCTTCTTGGTAATGTAGTTTTGTAGTGTGTACACTGCAAGATAAGATAGACTATATACATACATGAAAAACATTTATATGCGAACGCCAATCGGATTTCTTCTCCTCTTTAAACCAGACATTTTCTGCATCATCGGTTTTATTTTTTTTTCATTGCGACCAGGTGTCTTTAAAATATTGCTCTATTGCTCTCCACGTATTGTGGAGATGGTCTGTAATGATGCGCGAGTTATCCTCGCCTCTTAGCAACGAATCAAGGTCACAGATAGCGGGCGTATTTCCTCGAAACCGGTCAAACTCAGTGAAGAGTGACGAATTAAGTGATATACTGGATTATATAATCTTACACAATTTGCGGTTCTGGTGATGAAAGAAAAAAAGTCCTTATCTTAAAGTATGTTACTCATTTTTGAGAAATGTAGATAGAGACTCTTGATGTCAGTAATAACTGCTAAACGTATTTTGTAGTTATCTTATTTATGTATCTGCTGGACAAAGGTAGTTCTGAAGAAAATTTATTCATTGAAATAACATTTTGAATCAAATAATAAAAAAACAAATTTTTCTTCAATTATCCATTCAAGCCATCTCCAGCCATTATTAAAAATAACATACTTGCAATATGGTTTGTACTGAACAGGACACAAACAAAATAAAATTCTTGCAATATGGTTTGTACTTAGGAGGAAACAAAATCTATAAAATAACATTCTTGCAATATGGTTTGTACTTAACAGGAAACAAACAAAAATCTATAAAAATAACATTCTTGCAATATGGTTTGTACTTAGGAGGAAACAAAAATCTATAAAAATAACATTCTTGCAATATGGTTTGTACTTAACAGGAAACAAAAATCTATAAAAATAACATTCTTGCAATATGGTTTGTACTTAACAGGAAACAAACAAAAATCTATAAAAATAACATTCTTAACAGGAAACAAACAAAAATCTATAAAAATAACATTCTTGCAATATGGTTTTCTTTGGGTTTGGTTGTTAAGCCAAACCTACATAATATGTTATCTGTGCTCTGCCCACGCAGGTATCGAAACCCGATTTTTATCTACCGGGGAGAATTTGTAGATGGCTCTTCAAGACATTTTCCTAAAATCTACAGAAAAAAATCAGTCTATAAAAAGAACACATTTTGCTCGTAATTATCAAACCATGAAAATAACATATTCTGTATATAACGTGCCAGATTATTTTATCAAATACGATAGGTGAAAAGTTTTAAATCTCAAATAAACAACAAGACTAGTAGATAAATATTTAATTGAGATAATGTTAAAATATCTTGACCAAATATTCTTGTAGGAATTATTAAACAGTAACACTGGAAAGCATTTTGTACTAAAATCTGATATGATAATAGTAAAGTTGATAAAACATTTTATAGAGTTTATTGTTTCTTTATTTACTGGAATTTAAAGATGACCTAACAGCGGCATGTCTGCGGGCTTACAACGCTAGAAACCAGGTTTCGATACCCGTGGTGGGCAGAGCACAGATAGCCCATTGTGTAGCTTTGTGCTTAATTATAAACATAAATACAGAAATAGTCAAACTAAAAAAGAAACAAGCGTATCATTCTGAAATAAAGATAAATGTATCTAAACTATTGTATCGTTTGCTTTTGTAGACTATTTCGAACCTAGTAAGTTTGAATAGACTGCAACTGCTTGTTGAAAGAAAAATGAGACGACGTTTCGGCATCTATACTGAAGAAGGCCTCAGAAGACGAAACGTCGTTTTCTTTTCTTTCAACAGGCAGTTGCAGTCCATTAAAGTTCTTATACCAACTATGTCTACTCTGCCTAAAGTTCCACTGAAACAATATTTCGAAACTAGAAAATGTTCATGTGATATCAATAAGTCGCCAATATTGCTTTTCTGTTGGAGATTTCAGCACACTCTGGGGATTCGAAGCGCAAAAAACCCTTATTATGCTTGTTTTGTGTCTCCTCGACATTTCTCCAGTAAACTTGGACGCAAGTATGTTAACAGTTTGTTGTAGTTTGCTGAGTTGAAGATATGACATTATACTGTAATCATCGAGATAATTATCAATTCTGGGTTTATATATAATCTAATCTGTGGGTCGGGGGTTTGGATCGCCGTCACTGAACATGTTTACACTTTCAGCTGTGGGAGCGTTATAATGTGAAGGCTAATCCCATTTTTACGTTGGTAAAACAGTAGACCGATTGTTGACGATGACTAGCTGCCTTCCCTCTAGTCTATTACTTCTACATTCGGGAACGTAAGCGCAGATAGCCCTCGAGTAGCTTTGCGCGAAATTCAAGAAACAAACAAACTATATATAATCTATACCCCCCTCCTTAAAAACAACAAAAACCAACATTTATTTTCGAAGTCTTGCGTCCCCTATTATTATTATTGAACATATTATTACTATTAATACGGTCCTCTGTTGGTTGTTTGCTTACATTCTGAACAGAAGCAGACTGAGAATAGATGACCAGACAGTGTTTACTAACAAATTACTGACATGTTTTTATACCGCTCACTACTAGCGGGCTCTGCTTATTCCATCGTATTGAATACTTGTATATTTTCGCCTGTTTATTTCACACAGAGTAAAGAATTAACCAAGATATCTGTGCGAAGTCACTCTGTAACCACGAAAATCATGGTAATTCGAGGGTTAATTATGCGATTGAAAAACGTTGCCATAATTTTCGTCTTCTAATCTAGTCGAAACTCCTACTTCTTTTAGGCAGATCCGGTTACTTAAGATAAATCTGATCTTCGTGACCAAATTCCTTAAAAAAAAGGACACGAAGGGACATCAAAGTAGGGTGATGTACGTAGGCGTAGGCACATTTTCGACCGAATGGCGGGAAAACACCGGGGAAATACCTCCCTATTTTCCCTCCACGTTATATCTTCCTATGTACTAAAATGATGAACATTAAACTCGACGTTTCTCTTCACTGACTGTTTATGCTTGTAAGGAATCACTGCTTAAAGAGAGAATCCACCAACAACAAATACATTTTAATACCAGACCTTATAACACCAAAATTTATATTTCGTTAATTGGACACCCAACTTTTCGTTTTACAGCATTTTCAGGAGCGTGCCGCCATTTATTTCTACTATTAAAATGTATTTTATTTCCCCAATGTGCACTACAGAAATCAAATAAAATCAAATAACGTAAACCGGTAGATCGGCTTCAACCATTCTACGTTGCACATCTAACACTATTTGTATTTTTCACTGTAATTAGTTGAAAATCGAATAGATAATGGATTGTACACCACTGGTTTGGTTAAAATTTTGATCTCTTTGGTGTATTCGTGCTTTTAACTTGAATGTAAACTTTTTATAATTGTTTTAATTTTCAGTGTCATTTGTGCTGGAAACAGAATACAATATTGTGTATGTATAGTACAAAATAGTATAATATACCACAATTTTGTCTGCAACCAATATATAAGGTATTGTACCTCAGGAGTATGGTTTAATACCTACTATATCAGGTACGTACTGTACCTCAGGAGTATGGTTTATTACCTACTCGATCAGGTAATGTACCTCAGGAGTATGGTTTATTACATACTCTATCAGGTATTGTACATCAGGAGTATGGTTTAATGCCTACTATATCAGGTACGTACTGTACCTCAAGAGTATGGTTTATTACATATTCTATCAGGTACTGTACCTCAGGAGTATGGTTTAATGTCTACTCTATCAGGTAATGTACCTCAGGAGTATGGCTTAATACCTACTCGATCAGGTAATGTACCTCAGGAGTATGGTTTATTACATACTCTATCAGGTATTGTACATCAGGAGTATGGTTTAATGCCTACTATATCAGGTACGTACTGTACCTCAAGAGTATGGTTTATTACACATTCTATCAGGTACTGTACCTCAGGAGTATGGTTTAATGTCTACTCTATCAGGTAATGTACCTCAGGAGTACGATTTAATACCTACTATATCAGATACTGTACCTCAGGAGTATGCTTTAATGCCGACTCTATCAGGTACTGTGCCTCAGGAGTATGGCTTAATACCTACTCGATCAGGTAATGTACCTCAGGAGTATGGTTTATTACATACTCTATCAGGTATTGTACCTCAAGAGTATGGTTTAATGCCTACTATATCACGTACTGTACCTCAGGAGTATGGTTTAAAACTACTCTATCAGGTACTGTACCTCAGGAGTATGGTTTAATACCTACTATATCAGGTACTGTACCTCATGAGTATGGTTTAATACTTACTCTATCAGGTAATGTACCTCAGGAGTATGGTTTAATACCTACTATATCAGGTACTGTACCTCAGGAGTATGGTTTAATACCTACTCTATCAGGTAATGTACCTCAGGAGTATGGTTTAATACCTACTATATCAGGTACTGTACCTCATGAGTATAGTTTATTACATACTATATCAGTTATAACAATATAACTTGGTAGAAAGGTAATATACGATATGTTGTTCGTCTTGTTTTGCTTATTTAGTTCCACTGGATTTACTGAAACGTAATATAAGGTTTAATGTATACCTTTACATTTGCTGGAAACTAAATACACAGAATGTTGAGTACGTTACGTTTAAACGATTTTTGAATATGAAAATAACCAAGTCACATGATAGCCACAGTCGATATAAAGTCGAGCTGGAACGTGATGTATTAGAACTACATTGTGACAGTACATAGTTTCGTACGAATTTTGATGTCATTGAAAATTGATTAGTTTAGGAAAAAGTATGTAACGGCCCTTTCAAACATAAAATATCCATACACTTAGATCATAATGGTGCGTTCAGGTCGGGGATTTAGAATTTCCATGTGTGCGTACTCCTTGTACTTAATGACATTTGAAATCAAAAGAACCCGATCAACTTGTAGCTCCAGAACCATCCAGAAAGAAATCTGTAACAAGTGAGAATCCATGAACATAAATTCCAGTGGTAAAAATCGTCCACGTGCTCCAGGCACAGAACGTAACATATTCAATAAGGATTTCCGTTTGGAAAAGGGACATCAGTCACGTGTACACAAGCTGCTTCCACTACATATCAGTTCAAAGTTGTTATTCATGCTATTCTGTACGAAGAGATACCAGTCGCGTTGCCGAACACAGCTCTTGTAGATTTCCATGTGATCGGACTGTTGAACCCGGCGCTAGGAAACCAACGTTTTCATATACTAGACGAATTATGGAAAGCCATCAGGGAGGAGAGGTATGAAAGTGACGGAGTCTTTTGTAATGGAAACTACGCTGCAAGTCTATAAACAAGATGCAGGCCGTCCAATAGAATATGACCTGACTCCACGACATGGACTGTTACCAAGTGGTGAAGCTCCAAAATAGTTTTCATGTAACGTACTGAACCTCTGTAGTGTACCTTAATTCACATGTTTGACGATAAACCTATTATATATAGTGCAGTTCAAACTTTTAGTTTTGAAATAAAATATAATATGGTCAACTTGAAACCGTTAGTTAGTCCATAACCCTACAATATATGGTATAATTAATTTGGCTAAAGATTATTAAGTATCAAGATAACTGAAAAATATGATATTTGGTGTATTTTATATCTCAAACTTACAGTTGAGAATCTAATACAGGTTGTGCTTTGCATATCTTTTGACTGAAAACTCTGCATGTATGGTCTAATTTACATTATAACTTGGCTGAAAACTATTATGTATGGTGTCATTTACATTCTAACTTGGCTGAAACCTACTATATATGTATATTACACCTCTAACTTGGCTGAAACTTACTATATATGTATATTACACCTCTAACTTGGCTGAAACCTACTATATATGTATATTATATCTCTAATATAGCTGAAACTTACTATATGTGTATATTAAACCTCTAATTTAGCTGAAACCTATTGTATATGTATATTACACTTCTAACTTGGCTGAAACCTACTATATATGTATATTATACCTCTAACTTAGCTGAAACCTACTATATATATGTATATTACACCTCTAACTTGGCTGAAGCCTACTATATATGTATATTACACCTCTAACTTGGCTGACACCTACTATATATGTATATTATACCTCTAACTTAGCTGAAACCTACTATATATGTATATTACACTTCTAACTTGGCTGAAACCTACTATATATGTATATTACACCTCTAACTTGGCTGAAACCTACTATATATGTATATTATATCTCTAATATAGCTGAAACCTACTATATGTGTATATTAAACCTCTAACTTGGCTGACACCTACTATATATGTATATTATACCTCTTATTTGGCTGAAACGTATTATATATGTATATTGCACCTCAAACTTGACCTACACCTCCTGATCGGCTGAGAACCAATTATATATCATGTGACTACTAGTTTGACTAATATATTATATTTAACACGTTTTACTTCTTTAACATAGCAAAAATGTGACATATGCTGTAATTTATACCTTTCTGTTGTCCGAAAAGTTAAAATTAGGTGTATTTTACACCTCTAGTTAGGCTGAAAGAATATTAGATATGATGTATTTTACATCTGGTGTACGTTATAGTCTCTGTCTATGGAAGCTTTGTATATAATCATTTGTTGAACACCAACAACGTGACTGAAACCCTAACTTGTAGTTATTCCGCTAATGGCGCTGCTATCTAATCTTAATTCACACATACACATGTGTAATCGCTTTTGGGTTAGGTATATTTTTGAGGTGGGGCTTGAACAACAAGCATGCATTATCTATGTTTTTACTTTAATGTTTGTTTGTTTTTAAATAATTTATCTTCCTGTGTGCTTAGAAATATATAATTTTTTTTTCGGGACAAGTTCGACTTAATTGACTAGTTAAACTATTCTTTATAAAACTAGACACGTCTTTTATTCTTTTTAAACGAACGTTTGTTTCTATAAAACAGTATATGACTACGAAGGCAATGTCTAGATAATTAACTCAACAGAAAAATGTTATATTATTATTATTACTTCGAAGGAATAGATTCCCATTTCACTCTTGTTGTGTAATTGACTTGTGTATTATAAGCTAACACAATAATCATAATTGATATGTAGAGCTGGTGTAGCGTTCTTCAATGGAAGTCATTATAACTTGCGTGTATGAAAACGCCTATTTCTCAACTAATTTCTACATTTTCTTTTCATGATTTTATGTCATTAATTCGAGCGCCGCTGCTAAAAGTACTCGATGCAGTTAATAATGCCCTTATGGTAAGCCCGAGATTTTGTCTGTTTCTAATAGAGCAAAGTCGTAACAAGCTACCTACCTACTGTGTCCACACAACAATACTTATATATATGTTAATACACGTAAATATAAATATAGATCACGATCCTTTAGCTTGAACTATGCAACACAACAAGACTTTAGTATATATAACAGAATTCGAAGCCTTTCTTTTTTTACCAAACTGTTTGTTGGTTTGTTTGTTTAGAATTTCGCGCAAAGCTACACGAGGGCTATCTGCGCTAGCCGTCCCTA
>NW_013667019.1:154201-160426 GCF_000517525.1 Limulus polyphemus | reverse complement strand
GCATGTTTGGTGTGACGGGGATTCGAACCCGCGACCCGCAGATTGCGAGTCAAGTACCCTAACCACCTGGCCATGCCGGGCCTTACCAAACTGTTATTCAGTTATTTAATCATCCTCTTAGCACTATAGACTACTCTTTAGTTTAAAAACTGTAAAAAATCATAAAACAGTTAAACACTTTTTGAAAAGTTATAAAATTTAAGTTTAGAATTTGTATAAAATATACGAGTTTTGCTTTTAGATTTTTTTTTAATTTTTTAATTTTTTTAAAACTTAGGTTACAAAAAATATTTTATTACTAATAATTTAAAATCATAACCTAATGAAAATGTGTCTTTAAATTAACATCAATATTAAGACATTTTTAACGATCAAATTACTATAATACGCAAATGCCAAAGACTACAGATGTTATTTTTGAAAAAAATGCTGTACTTACTTTGTCTTGAATAGCAGTAAAGTTTCTTTATGGTTATCCACAGTATACTTATTTTCCCGAAAGGAGGCCGAAGTCTGCCTGGAGGGGGTAACCTGTTTTAACTACTCGTACCACTATACAATAATGTGTTGTCTGTTAGTTAGTCAGTAGACACTAAAATGACGTCACATAAGGAACGCTTAACGTTGCACTGTCGTGATGTCAGTAAAACGTGCGCATGCCATGAATCATGAGAAGAATTATACACTTTGTAGACTACAACACAGCATGACATATGAACTTCAAAAGCAAGAAATAAAAATATTTGTTACTCTTAATTTTCCCCTGGTGGGACAGCGGTAAGTCTACGGACTTGCATTGCTAAAATTCGAGGTTCGACTCCCCGTGCTGGACACAGCAGATAGCCCAATGTAGCTTTGATATAAAAACACACACTACATATTCTTAATTTTGATTTTATTTACTCTTGAAACAGAACATTTTCGGGAACCCTGCGGGTGTGCATCTAGTGGTACATCGAAAATACGCTCCAAAACCTCTGGGGGCCTATTTATCAAACATTTCGCTCCCTAACGGCTTTTAATTAAAATTAAAGAAGCTTTAAAATGGCCAATATAGCATTTTTCAAATATTAATTTATCTTTTATATTAGAATTCCAAAAGTTTTGTTTGTTTGTAATTGAGCACAAAGCTACACAATGGGCTATCTGTGCTCTACTCACCACGGGTATCGAAACCCGGTTTTTAGCTTTGTAAGTCTGAAGACATATCGCCGTGCCACTGGGGGACCATTCCAAAGGGAAAAATCTTTGAAAAAAGCTTCATTCAATTCGTTAAGAATGGTAGGCTTACAGAAATACAAAAGGTTTACCTACTAAAAAGGTACAATTTTCAATTTTGGTAAGTGATAAACTTTATTTTCCAACTGTTTTCTGTGGTTATCCAAATTTTAGAAAATTATGTTTTTGTTCGACCAATTAAGGGCGTTATATTTTAATTCGTTACGTTGGCGTTACATTTTCATTATTAGACTTATATTTAATTTTCTTCTTCTTCCTTTGATCTTTTCTCCAAATTAATCGCTGTCAACAATTCTCTCTGAATAATGTCATCTGGTCAAATATTATTTTAATTCTTTTAATCTAAGATTTTTCACCTCCGGATTAGATATTAACGTGTATAACATTATTGCCATAGTAAGAGGGATGTTTAATTTTGCTGATTTGGAATGGTTGCTAAAACTATCCAAGTACACTTGAACTCATTAGTTTTGTAATAAACCTCAGTCAGAAGTTCAATACTTTCTTCTTTAGCCACTACTAGAACATCTAAGAACGATATGATTTTTTTGCTAGACTCATGCATAATGTTCCTCGGTGGGACAGCGGTAAGTCTACGGATTTACAACGGATTCCCCTCGGTGGACACAGCTATAAAAAACAAACGTAAATGTCATTGTTTCGATTGTTCCATTTAAAGCCCAGAAGAAACTTTCAATATCATATCTTTTGTTACCTTTAATAAATAGGAGTCCAGAGCTACTTTGACCTGTATTTTAGATGTACCCTTCCATCCCATTATTGCTGTTATTGAGCATTTATTATTTTTGACGTAAGTTAACGGTTACTGCATTCATAGATGGCGTCACATACACAACATACATACAGAAATATATATCTCGGAGAGTGCGCTATCACTCTCTATGGAGGAATGCAATGAAAAAAAAAGACCACCACTATTGCAATAATATATAAATTAAGATGAAATTTCTACTACACCAACCACCATAACACTGATATAAAGAGCCGTTTCTTGAGTTATATCCACTTCCTACTTTGACCCGTGACCTTACAACTTCATCCCGTAACACACTTCTGAGGCCAATGACCGTTAATTAATCAATAACGTGAAACAGTGTGTAAGGACATTAAGAGATGGGTGTTGAAAGCGGGTAACATAAAGCATCCCTACCGACACTACTTTGGCCGCTACCTCTTCGTACAAAGCCAACCTGACCATTGCACATGTATACCATCTTTTAAGTATATACATATTAAGTTCTTAAAGCTCATACAAAACCTTTGGCGAGGTAAGAATTAATACTGTAATAATATATTAGGTAATAAATAAATCATGTGAAAGTTAGGATTTTTGTGTTATTTATCATAGCTAACACCACTCCCACATTTGTGTAAGTTCACAACCTGGACAAAGGATGGGTACCTCAGCTTTACAAAAATGTTTAGTTGTTTTCTCGTTTTATAGTGTTTATGCTAAACAGTAATCTGTGAGGCTACGAAATCGGTTAAATAATAAAAAAAATAGTTTGATAAAAAGAAAGGATTCAAGTTTTATTATACATATTCACCAACCTGAATTACAGTTTATCTATCTATATTATGCGTATACCCCAGGATTAAAAGTTAAAAGCAAAGTGTGTAAAAGTTTGATCAACTCTTGTACATCTGTAACCTTTGAGTTGAGTGCTTGAACCCACAACGTCACGGCCCGCATGCCCAGATGGTTAGGGCGCTCGACTCGCAATCTGAGGGTTGCGGGTTCGAATTCCCGTCCCACCAAACATGCATACCCTTTCAGTCGTTATAATGTGACGGTCACTCCCACTATTCGTTGGTAAAAGAGTAGCCCAAAAGTTGGCGGTGGGTGGTGATGACTAGCTGCCTTCCCTCTTGTCTTACACTGCTAAATTAGGGACGGCTAGCGTAGATAGCCCTCGCGTAGCTTTGCGCCAAATTCAAAACAAACAAATAACCCACAACGTCTCAGCTCCTACTGCCTTTCGCTGTCTACAGCCAGTTGTGGGAAGGCAGTCATTTTTAATATCCTTGATTATCTTCAGTAAGGTTTTTTTACTGATCATCAGAAGGTATATTCCCATACTGCAACATATGTGTAACATAAATTATTTTACCCGATCTTTTTCAGTTACGTATAAAAGTGTAAAACAAATTATTTTTGTGGTAAGACTTTCATAACTGGTTCTTGCACATAATTTTTATTTGTTCTAATCTTCGTAACAGAGATATGTAATGAAATAATTTAGGTCAAGGAAGGATACTTTATTTATAATGTTGTTTTTTGAGAAATAGTACAATTTTGAGATAAGGGTCTGTCGCCATAAGAACTCTGTCTGACTTTGAACAAAATAATAGGATTGACTGCTACCTTGTAACGCACTCATAACTGAAATACTGCGCAGAAACAACTAAATATATTACGAAACTTGTTTAACTTAATTGTACATTTACTGATATTCTGAGAAAACAAAGTTTCTCTTGTGGTGGACTAATCTAGCAGTTAGTTCTGCGCATGTCGACCTGCTAACCTTGACAGTTTGTTTGATTTCTGTTTATTTGTTGTTAAACACAGAGCTGCTCATGGGCTATCCGTACTCTGTATATCGCGGGTATCGAAACCCAATTTTTAGCATTATGAACCCCCACACTTACTGCTGAGCTGCATGGGGTAAAGCATATATATGTCTGAATTAGGTTTTTGTTGAGCACAACGCTACACAATGGGCTATCTGTGCTGTGCCCACCGCGTGTATTGAAACCTGATTTTTAGCGTTATAAGGCCTCAGAATTACCTCTGACCCAATGAATACTTTTGCAACACAGTTTTATGTGTTTATATAACAAGTAAGTAGTATTAAAAGCAGATGTAAAGATAGAAAAAAGGGTCATTGCCGTGACACAGTCTAGTAAATAATAGCGCAAGACACAAAATGTCCAATACTAAGATTGGAAGATGTAGGTCCTGGAAATGATAACAATATTTAATCAAGATCTATAATTACAAGCACCTGAAAACGTTTACAACTAAAACCTTGTGATAAAAATGAAACAAATATAAAAATAAAAATCTTGCTCTAAACTGAATATTTTTCCAAATCGCTCTGTTTGAATCTACATCCATATCTGTTTCCAGTATTATTTATATATCAGCTATTAATCTAGCTATCTTAATCAAGTTATTAAGGTAAAGTTGGGAAAGAAGACAACAAATCAGAAGCTTGTTCTTGTTTCTTCCGTGTAAAGGAAAACCTTAAATTGGAAATATATTGTTGTTGTTTTAATGCTTATTTATAAAACGCAGTGACAGAAAATTGATACATTCTATAATAAAATACAATTGCGAGTATATAAGTTATGAAATGATTTACAAGAAGTAATTGTAAATTACGGCTGGGCAAAAACTAATAGTTAACGTGACAGGATGCCGATCAGAAGGTCGCACTGCAATTACACTAAACATGTTCCGTACTTCCAGCTGTTGGAGAGTTATCAGTGTGACAATCAAGCCCTTGTTTAGTTCAAAACCGGACAAAGCCCTTGCATTAGTGTTGGGAACGACTGTACCAGAACCCTACAGTTCTCTGTTCAGGCTGTTTAGCCCCTAAGTTGCCGATCAGTTTGAAAACATCGACTGTATGGTGCTGTTCAGTTAAGTATAATTGACGAATGGCGAGTTTACAATATACAAAAAATAAATACTTTGTCGAATAATTAATCCCATCAGAAAGCCTTAACAAATGGAACAGCGGTAAGTTTGCGGAGCTACAATGATGAAATCCGGGGTTCGATTACCTATAATGTACAGAGTTCAGATAGCCCATTGTTCAGCTATGCGCTGAAACAAACAAACAAAACCCATCAGAAAACTCAAGCTGAATTTAATAGGCAGACTAAAATAGGGTTGAACAAAATATGTGATTGTTTGTTTGAAGTTAAGCACAAAGCTACACAATGGGCTATCTGTGTTCTGCCCACCACGGGTATCGAAACCTGGTTTCTAGCGTTGTAAGTCCGCAGACATACCGCTGTGCCACTGGGGGCTTATGTGATTGGAGCATAAACAACCAATTGTTTTACAAGTTAAAAACGTAACAAAGAAACAAATAATACTAATGTTCCTAACGAAGGCACAAAAATGTCAAAATTGCATTTCATAACATTTTGTTTTCATTAGAAAAATATTTTAAATTACAACTATTATGAAAATATATATCTAAGACTACAGTGGCACGTTTCTGTTACTACTAGCTCAAATTGTCGTTCTTGAAATATATATATGTAGTACAGGTATGGAAGGCGTGATTGATACACCTTCTCATATCTGATATTTTGGTTTATACCATTCAAAGTAATTGGAAAGAAATGACAATTTTTCATGTTTCTTTCCCATTATTTTGAATGGTATACTATATATATTGTCATTTCTTTCCCATTACTTTGAATGGTATATTACAATATATATATATATATATATACCAATCAAAGTAATGGGAAAGAAATGACAATTTTTTATGTATACCATTCAAAATAATAGGAAAGAAATGACACTTTTCTATAACAAAATGCTGTGATAAACAACTTAGTGATGAATACTGTTCCCATCATTATTTTCGACTAGACATATTATTAAAATTGTTTCCTTATGCTATTTCATTTAATCTAGGTTCATGGTTCTCGTCCGGTTGCCGTAAAAAATAAAAAAATGCGATCCGCATATTGGGCTATAAGAGAGTACACTCAAATTCCACTGTTCGGCTAGACAATAGTAGCCCAAGATTTGGCGGTGCGCGTTGATGATTAGTCGCCTTCCCTTCTATTCTGTCATTTCAAAATTAATGACGACAGAAGTATAACTTTGCTTGAAAATTGTGTGAATTGTTTCTTCAACGTAGAACACAACTTTATGTCTGTTCCAGAACCTTAGCTTAATATTAACAATAAATGTACCATTTACCAAGGTTCATAGAA
>NW_013667019.1:143155-153291 GCF_000517525.1 Limulus polyphemus | reverse complement strand
CATTTACCAAGGTTCATAGAATTGAAACCGATGTCTGTTCCAGAACCTTAGCTTAATATTAACAATAAATGTACCATTTACCAAGGTTCATAGAATTGAAACCGATGTCTGTTCCAGAACCTTAGCTTAATATTAACAATAAATGTACCATTTACCAAGGTTCATAGAATTGAAACCGATGTCTGTTCCAGAACCTTAGCTTAATAGTAACAATAAATGTACCATTTACCAAGGTTCATAGAATTGAAACCGATGTCTGTTCCAGAACCTTAGCTTAATATCAACAATAAATGTACCATTTACCAAGATTCGTAGAACTAAAACCGATGTCAGTTCCAGAACCTTAGCTTATTAGTAACAATTAAAGTAACATTTACCAAGGTTCATAGAATTGAAACCGATGTCTGTTCCAGAACCTTAGCTTATTAGTAACAATAAATGTAACATTTACCAAGGTTCGTAGAATTGAAACCGATGTCCGTTCCAGAACCTTAGCTTATTAGTAACAATAAATGTAACATTTACCAAGGTTCATAGAATTGGAACCGCTGTTGAAAACTACCGAACTGATAAATCCATTGACTGCTGTTTGTCGTATAGGGTATGGTCCGCCTCCGCAGTTGAATGCGAGTGTGCCGTATACGGTGTATGGCTTCCAAAAATTACGCACGTATTTGGAGCAGCAGCAGTCAATGGGTTAAAGGACGTGTTACTCCAGAAGTTTTGTATATCGTTGTGACCAGGGTGGTTAACGTGTGTTTGTCCCTGTGCTCATTGTGACCAGAGTGGTTAACGTGTATTCGTCCCTGTGCTCATTGTGACCAGAGGGGTTAATGTGTACCTGTCTCTGTGCTCGTTGTGACTAGGGTGGTTAATGTGTATTCGTTCCTGTGCTCGTTATGATTAGGGTGGTTAATGTGTATTCGTCGCTGTGATCATTGTGACCAGGGTGGTTAATGTGTATTCGTTCATGTGCTCATTATGACTAGGGTGGTTAACGTGTATTCATCCATGTACTCGTTGTGACCAAGGTGGTTAACGTGTATTCGTCCCTGTGCTCGATGTGACCAAAGTGGTTAACGTGTATTAGTCATTGTGCTCGATGTGACCAAAGTGGTTAACGTGTATTCGTCACTGTGCTCATTGTGACCAAGGTGGTTAACGTGTATTCGTCACTGTGCTCATTGTGACCAAGGTGGTTAACGTGTATTCGTCACTGTGCTCATTGTGACCAAGGTGGTTAACGTGTATTCGTCACTGTGCTCATTGTGACCAAGGTGGTTAACGTGTATTCGTTCCTGTGCTCGGATTTTGCATTTGATTTTCCATACATGAATTATATATTCCAAATGAAAGTTACCAACTTCATTTACGGCTGGTTTTATATCATCGAACCTCGTTCTATATGATAGCAACACTTTCAAACCATAGAAACAAATCAGGATTACGTTAAACTATTTGGCCCAAATTATAACCCTTGTAAAAATCACTTATTTCTTAGTTGGTGTGTTTTAGAACAAAGCCATATTGGGCTATCTGCTATGTCCACCTCGGGGAATCGAGCCCTGGATTTTAGCATTGTAAGTCCAGAAACTTACCTCTGACTAACCGGGAGATTTTGTTACTTAGCATAGCTCACCAACAATACTTACACAATTCCCAAAGGCTTAGACCTTATTTCACATCTCGATATTAAATAGTAATCTGGTGTACAGTGTAATAACATTCAATGCGATTTTTAGGTGATTCCAGGATCACATTTTTAAGCTTGTTTTTCAATCAAATTCACGAAGTCGGCTAACACAACTATTTCATTGCATTGCCTCAAAAATTGCTTTCTCATTATCAAAACACATGAATTCAGATTGGTTAAAGTAAAATAAATGTGAAGATCATTTGAGGATTTAGGGTTGTCTCGAAAATATTTAATGAACAATTTAAAAATGACAGCAGCGTTGTTACAAGGCTATAACTTTGTAACATCAACTCCAGGATCTCTCAAGATAACCAGCCGTGAAACTTGTGCGATATTTCAAAACATAGTCCATGAACGTTATAATGTATCATAATTTTTTGTGAGGATTACTGTTGTACTTGTATGATCAGCTTCTTTGGGTTACTTATGACAGCTTCCTACACAAATAAAACTGTACGATATAATACAATAATTTACTGATATAATATCCCAAAGATATCAGTATCTAAAGAATGTTTGAAGAAAACATATACTATTGGCAATATCTTACCAAACACAGATAGTGTATTGTGGGAGATAGAATATGCATTTGAAATGCTATTTCTACATGCCTATTATTTTCAACTCGAAATGGACCAAGTGGAATGTCTAAAAAGGATTTTATAATAAATTTGAGGATACACATCAATTTAAACCGAATTGAGGATTATTGATAACTAGTTTATACACGTCAATTTAAACCGAATTGAGGATTATTGATAGTAGTTTATACACGCCAATTTAAACCGAATTTGAGGATTGTTGATAGTAGTTTATACACGTCAATTTAAACCGAATTTGAGGATTGTTGATAGTAGTTTATACACGTCAATTTAAACCGAATTTGAGGATTGTTGATAGTAGTTTATACACGTCAATTTAAACCGAATTTGAGAATTGTTGATAGTAGTTTATGGAAAATTCGGTTTAAATTGACGTGTTCGGTTCAAATTGACGTGTATAAACTACTTATCAATAATCCTCAAATTCGTTTTAAATTGACGTGTATAAACTACTATCAATAATCCTCTTTGAGAATTGTTGATAATAGTTTATACACGTCAATTTAAACCGAATTTGAGGATTATTGATAAGTAGTTTATACACGTCAATTTAAACCGAATTGAGGATTGTTGATAGTAGTTTATACACGTCAATTTAAACCGAATTTGAGAATTGTTGATAGTAGTTTATACACGTCAATTTAAACCGAATTTTAGGATTATTGATAAGTAGTTTTTCATGTCAATTTAAACCGAATTGAGGATTGTTGATAGTAGTTTATAAACGCCAGTTTAAACCGAATTTGAGAATTGTTGATAGTAGTTTATGCACGTCAGTTTAAACCGAATTTGAGAATTGTTGATAGTAGTTTATACACGTCAATTTAAACCGAATTTTAGGATTATTGATAAGTAGTTTTTCATGTCAATTTAAACCGAATTGAGGATTGTTGATAGTAGTTTATACACGTCAATTTAAACCGAATTTGAGGATTGTTGATAGTAGTTTATACACGTCAGTTTAAACCGTTTACAGCAACTAGTCCTTTTTGTTGTTTTTAAAAACTCAGATATTGATGAGTAATTAAGTTCTAGTCTTCTGTGACCACCTAAAGGAAAGCTTTTCTTCGAGTTGATGGATTTGCATTAATACATTGTTTGTTTTCTTCTCAGCGCCACTGCAATTCAACTTCAGCGACGATTTTGCCCAATCAAGAGGACTTCAGACGATATTTTTTCCATTGGACTTCTCTGACCACGCGACAAACAACACGCGGGGCCTAACAGTCGATTCTGCTAAACTAAGTGTCTACAAAGTTCGTAAAGGAGTCCATCACCAAGCAGTTGGGCGAATAGGGCGTTCAGACGCCGCGTCGAACAGTGAAGAGCCAAAAGAAGCCACAGTCTTCATCTACCAGCTCCAAGAACCTTTACACCTGAAGGATCCCGAACGTCTACTAGTCACTGCTCAACAAGTTTTGTTGGACACAGACGGCTGGGAAGTATTCGATGTGGCTAAAGCTGTCGAAACATGGGTGGAATCACCTGCTCTGAACTTTGGTCTTCATATCGAATGTAGTGAATGTGAGACCTTCGACTTTACCTTTATCTCAATGAACAGTACAGAGCTTCCCAACCAGTTTCTTTCCAGGAATTACAAAAAAGGAGCATTACTTTCTTACCAAGCCCCCGGAAGAGCGGTTTTGGACATTGAGTTAATAGAATCATCAGCAAGAATCAAGCGCTCAAAACCCAACACAGGAAAGCGTCGGATGAAATACCCCTTCGATTGTACCAGTGGCAAAAAAACAAAACTTTGTTGTCGGTATTCTATGAATGTCTCTTTTGAGGAACTGGAATGGAATTGGATCCTCAAACCAAAACACTTTGAAGCCTATTTTTGTAAAGGAAAGTGCGTTCGTAACGGCAAAAATTATGCCAGTAACCATGCCATAATTCAAAATCTTATGCGTAAAAAGAAGAATAGAAGAAAAAAAATACCTCGTCCTTGCTGTGCTCCAAAGAAAATGAAACCCTTAGACATAGTGTATTTTAAGAACAAAAGTGAAGTGGATACAAAACAATTAAGAGGGATGATAGTCTCGCAATGCAGTTGCGCTTAGGAACCATTAGGTTAACCTAAAATGTTTCAAGAAAGTGAACTTATGTGATACAACTAGCTTTGGAAATAATTAAGGGAGTTTCTTTTACTAGGAACGTGTTGGTTGTGTGAGTAGAAATGACCATAAACTGATGTTTCAAATGAAAGCTTATTGCTGGGTATGAATTTAAAAGTAAATATAAATCACTTATTTATATATTAATCCAGAAGTTTAGAGAGAGTGTGTGTATGTGTGTCTTATAGTACTTTATATCATTATACTCGTTTTACAGTCTATGGAAATAAATGAAGTGTAAATAAATATAATAATGATTTATTTAACATAACAATACTGCTGTTGGCACTGTGATACCCTGTCTATCAAAATATAATCATTTTATATGTGAACAATATGAAATGTTGCTTATTATATACCATTCATGCATCTGTTCATGTACTTAAAAATAAATATATTAGCAACGAACTTGTTGGTGAAATACAGAAGATACTTGTTGGTGAAATACAAAAGATACTCACGGCACTTTTTAGTGTCGAATTATCTGCTTTTTTTTCAAATCATCAACAGTTTGTTTTTATCCACAAAACTACACATTGAGCTATCTGTGCTCTGCCAACTGCGAGTATCTAATTTCAGCGTTATAAGCCCCAATATGTACTGCTGAGTCAATTGGAAGCCAAATATCAACAGAACTGGGCCTTTAAAAATAGGATTTACATGGAACTACCTTCCCATTTTAAAAAATAAAATCTAATAATTTGAAGAAGACGCTATTCAAGCAGTACAGAAAGTACTAATTAGACGCTACAGAAAGTACCAATTAGACGTTAGAGAAAGTACTAATTAGACGCTACAGAAAGTACTAATTAGACGCTACAGAAAGTACCAATTAGACGTTACAGAAAGTACTAATTAGACGCTACAGAAAGTACTAATTAGACGCTACAGAAAGTACCAATTAGACGTTAGAGAAAGTACTAATTAGACGCTACAGAAAGTACCAATTAAACGCTACAGAAATTACTAATTAGACGCTACAGAAAGTACTAATTAGACGTTACAGAAAGTACTAATTAGACGCTACAGAAAGTACCAATTAAACGTTACAGAAAGTACTAATTAGACGCTACAGAAAGTACCAATTAGACGTTACAGAAAGTACCAATTAGACGCTACAGAAATTACTAATTAGACGCTACAGAAAGTACCAATGCTAAGTTTTAATTTAACACACTGAAAATGAACAATAGATTATTTTTCTAGTTTCTTTAAAAGAATTACGTTTAACATGAAGATGCGTTTTTACAGAAGAGTAACATAACATATAGGCCTGGCATGGCCAGGTGGTTAGGATGCTCGACTCGCAATCTGCGGGTCGCGGGTTCGAATCCCCGTCGCACCAAACATGCTCGCCCTTTCAGCCGTGGGGGCGTTATAATGTGACGGTCAATCCCACTATTCGTTGGTGAAGAGTAACCCAAGAGTTGGCGGTGGGTGGTGATGAATAGCTGCCATTCCCTCTAGTCTTACACTGCTCAAATAGGGACGGCTAGTGCAGATAGTCCTCGTATAGTTTTGCGCGAAATCGATAACAAACAAACAATAACATAATGTAAATTTCAAAACTTCTTGACTAACTTTAAAATTTGCTTAGAGTCTAAACTGAAATACAATTGGTATAGAGTTAACCTAATAAATCTCTACAAATATATTATTCAACATACTTTCAGAATTTCTTATAGAATTTTTTTTTTTAGTTTTATTATTTAATTACTTTCAGGACTTATTACTGAGAATTATGAAGTTACCCAATGAAGTTTATTTTAAAAAATAAATGGTAATTTCCTTAGGGTTTTTGTTTGTCATTAAGCATAAAGCTACACAATGGGCTATCTGTGCCCTGTCCACTACGGGTATCGAAACCCGGTTTCTAGAGCTGTAATTCCGCAGAGATACCGCTGTGCCAGTGGGGGGGGGGCATTTCCTTAAGGACGGCTATGTTGGATTGGGCGAAATTCTGAAACAAATTAGGACCAACGTAAAGCTATCTTGAGAATCTGTCATAGACAAAAAAACCAAAACATAAAACATAAAGACGCCCACACATGTTTTACAGAAAATGTACAAACAATTAAAGGCAAATTTTCATATGACTAAATCGTTGTATTTTACTGTAGCATATTCGCACCTTATTATAAAAATCATGCCCTTTCGAAAGATAAACTCATCAGTTTGGAAATTTACCTCAGCAATGTGACGGAGTTAACAAATTCTAGGATTTCATGTAAATATATATTCGTTAAAAATGAATTAATATAAATGTGAAAATTGTTTAGTTACATATTCACTTAACTTATTTGAGGATGCATTCTGATTTGATAAACTTAGGACTTTTTATTGAAGTCAGTTATTGAAATCAGAGATAGGTATTTCATATACTTTCATGAAACATCGATTGATGGCTTTTATTTAATTTTTTTTTGTAAACAAAGTATTGTGGTGGTATTATTGGGTTTTTAATTTTACCTTTCCCTCATAAGCAAACTAAGATATTTGTTTGTCTATCTGTTTAAATGCATAGCTGCATAATAGACTGTTTTTACTGTGCCTACAGCGGGGATGGAATCAAGAATGTTAATGTTATAAGCCACCAAGCTTACCTGTACTAAATCATTTTTCTTTTAGCTATAACTTATCCTATTGATTAATGAATTAAAATGAAATAAAGCTGTTTGACGCAATGATTTGATTGCCATTAATTGTCGTATGGAAAAGTTCTGGATTTTGAAGTTCGCGGGCTAAAGTCGAATCTGTGTGATACCACAAAATATTCCCCACAGTTTAAGTTGTGGGTGCGTTATAAGAGTGATAGTCAATCGATTAGTATATATATGATGCGTAGTAAGATTCCGGCTGACTTGCCGATTTCCTTCAGACCGTATTTAAAGGTAATTTTTTTGTATTTGTATGGCAAAGCTTTCTGCCGTCGTCCCTAGTTTTGAATAACTAGAATAACGAAAGCCCAGAAAATTACAAAAACACAAAAATAATGATTTATTAAACTGTAAAGCATTATAATCAGTAAATAAATAAAAAAAATATTCTATTTTACCGAATGTTTCGAATAAAAAAGAAGATACGACTTTCAATTAAAAAAAGTGTTTGTTAAGTCATCTGTCTTTAAACATATCCAGGGAATACCTTTAGATATTTATAAATACTTTCAAAGTTAATTTGTTTAATTCAAGAAATATGGCTTATTTTACTTATACTTTTTGGTTTCTAAAACTGCTATTCTTGTTGAATTTCACGCAAACTACTCGACGGTTATCTGGGCTACTCATCCATAATTTTGAAGTAATAGACTAGAGAGACGGCAACTAGTCAACATCACCCAGATCTCAAAACTCTATAAAAGCTCTTGTTTCGGCCAAGATCTCAAAACTCTATAAAATCTCTTGTTTCGGCCAAGATCTCAAAACTCTATAAAAGCTACTTGTTTCGGTCCAGATCTCAAAACTCTATAAAAACTACTTGTTTCGGCCAAGATCTCAAAACTCTATAAAAGCTACTTGTTTCGGCCCAGATCTCAAAACTCTATAAAAACTACTTGTTTCGGCCAAGATCTCAAAACTGTATAAAAGCTACTTGTTTCGGTCCAGATCTCAAACTCTACAAAATATCTTGTTTCTGCCCAGATATCAAAACTTTATAACAGCTACTTGTTTAGGCCCAGATCTCAAAACTGTATAAAAGCTACTTGTTTCGGCCCAGATCTCAAACTCTATAAAAGCTCTCGTTTCGGCCCAGATCTCAAAACTCTATAAAAACTCTTGTTTCTGCCCAGATATCAAAAGTCTATAAAAGCTCTTGTTTCTACCCAGATATCAAAACTCTATAAAAGCTACTTGTTTCGGCCCAGATCTCAAAACTCTATAAAAGCTACATCACACTACAATAAACTTTTAAGTAAAGCGATTTTAATATTTATGTAAACTAAAATTTACAGTTTTTCACGCCTTTCTTTGACTTCTGTGCTCCGGTGGGTCAAAAGTAAGTTTAAGAAATAAATACGTAAAAATTCGGGGTTCTATTCCCCGCAGTGGTCAGCGAAGATAGTCCAATGTGGCTTTGTCATAAAACAAACAAGCTTTAGATTCAAAGGTACTCTGTTTCTAAACTCGAGGAACTTATAATGATTTCTATGAATAAAGAAACTGAAAATCACCGTGCACAAGTTTTTTATTCAGTTTGTTTTGTCACGTTTCATTTGAGCACTTGGTGTTTCTAAAGGTTTTGTCACGTTTTAATTGAGAACTTTGCGTATCTAAAGGTTTTGTCACGTTTTATCTAAGCACTTGGCATATTTAAAGTGTTTAAAATGATGTTAATAACATCCCCATAAAACAAGATCATTTTGAATTAACCACTAGTTGTTAGCTTCTTTACTGTATAGAGACCAAATAGTTCTATTTATTCTAATATAAGTATTTAAAGCTACAAATAAATGAGTAAATAGAACCGTAGGCACATCTTATAGGACGTAAAGCTAGTGTCTATCTGTAGTTTTTCTGTAAATAAAACTGTGTTAAGTAAGTATTCTAAATCACTTCTTAGTTTGGTCCTGAATCTGGTTGTTCCTAACCTGCTGTAAAAAAAGACAAAAAGTTTCACTTGGTTTACATTCCGATACTTTCAAACCTAGCGACTTCAATGTGTCAACAGTATGATTGTAGGACAAAGCTATACAGAAGGCTATCTGTGTTCTGCCCACCACGGATATCGAAACCTGGTTTCTAGCGTTGTAAGTCCGCAGACATACCGCTGTGCCTATAGGGGACCAACAGTATTGAAGTAATTTATTAATGTTCCCCGGGTAAATGGGAACAAAAGTTTATTATTCTAGTATTGAGATATCTCAATTAGCAAGATCATGGAGGTAAAACACATTTTATAATTCATCATATTAAATTTATGCTTTATAACATGTTATGTGCATTTGAATGACTTCTTTTAATACAAGATCAGCACCTAACCTGAAACGTGAAATTTTGTTTTTCCGCTTTTTTCTTGTTTTTTTTAGATGGCTAAATATAATTCGACGTAAAAGTAGTTAGAGAAATGGGTGACCATCCTACTGTCGGGAGTAGTATGTTTTTAATATCTCACATGTAAATATATACATATAACAAATGCGGTCGTTCACAGGTTACTCAAGAAACAGCAAAGAACCGGTTGGGTTCCTGGAGAGAGAGAGAGGTTAATGTATTATGGAAAAAACCCTTGAATTTTCTTTCACGTTTCTTTAATAATCAGGTCGTACATTTCGTATAACAGTGTTAAAATATTTATCTTTTAAGACACATCCATTGGAAGTGGCGACATTTTTGGATGATATAATAGAAAAAAGACACATTAATTGGAAATAGCGAAATTTATGGATGAATTAATAGAAAAAAAAGACCCCTTCATAAATAAACAGGAATATTTGAAAGGGTATCTATTCATTTTACTTTACTGTTTTTACACTTAGAAAATCATCTTGATATCCATAAGTTGAATAACTCTTTTTTTTGTAGTTTACTGAGCATGATTACTGAGTTAATATAGTAGTTAGCAAGTATGATTACTGAGTTAATATAGTAGTTAGCAAGCATGATTACTGAGTTAATAAAGTAAGTTAATGTAGTAGTTAGCAAGCATGATTACTGAGTTAATAAAGTAAGTTAATGTAGTAGTTAGCAAGCATGATTACTGAGTTAATAAAGTAAGTTAATG